>NC_074694.1:10866638-10991638 GCF_029448725.1 Salvelinus fontinalis | reverse complement strand
ATAGTGTACGTTCAGGACACCCACCTTATACATATTTGTAGAATATTATAACATTACCTGACCACTTTTTTATACGTATTTTAATTAAAAAAAACATACTTTCAATAGATTTCCTTACATGATATGTAATATTCATCCTTGTATGATCAAATATGGGCTAAATCAGATACTCCAGCACCCAAATGATTTGACCTTTTCAGGCACTGAAAATCATTGTGCTTCTTCACATGAAGGTGACATATCTGAGCAAACATGTGCTTCATATTCAGCAGGAGACTATTCAAGGCACTAAAAGTTGCTATTTCCAAAGCACATTTCTGCTATTTATGTTTTCAAAAATGCAGCATAGCAAATCCAGAGCTCCAACCACAACACTTGTTTTCCATTAAGATGGAAACGTAGGCCAATCTTTGCAAAAAATGTATTTTATTTAACAAATGAAAGTTGCACACCCTTATTAATAACCCTACCTGCTCAGACCCATCGTGGTGGTCGTGTTGGTTTGTGATCCCCTCCAAACTGTCAATGGATAAATCATTAATCAAAATTGTGTCGATATTGCAAGAAAATATTGTCATTTCATATAACCATACCACAAACTAGCTACTCTAACATGCTTCATTCATCATTATTATTTTTAGTTTTTTATTTCACCTTTATTTAACTAGGCAAGTCATTTTAGAACAAATTCTTATTTACAATGACGGCCTACCCCGGCCAAACCCCGGACGACGCTGGATCAATTGTGCGCTGCCCTGTGGGACTCCCAATCACAGCCGGATGTAATACAGCCTGGATATATCCATGATGAGAAAACTAACTGGAACAAGGTAGCGAGATAGCCAAGTTGCTAGTCAGCTAGCTTATAATAACCGGTAATACCAAATATTCCTAAACATTTTGAAATGTTAGCTGTCACCTTGAGGCTTGATAGGGGGTAAAAAAAAGAATTCCTGAAGGGAAGGAAATTTCAGTATTAGTTAGCTAGTTAGCTGCTGGCCAAATGAGCTAGCTAATGTTCTTGATTCTAATTACTAAGATAAATATAACATCTCAAATTAGCTACTCACTTTAGTGTTAACTTCTTTGAGGAATTTTCTGAACGACTTCTCACGTCTTTGTTTCTCCAGTTGTCAGTTTGACCACACATCATTTAAACACTAATTTGTTGCACCCAAATTAAAAAATGACAGTTGGAACTCCACATCAGAAAAGACCTGATTCGTGTTGCTAAGCTACCAGTTACAGTGCTTTTAGCTTGTGGTTTGCAGTGACTTTATCCAGAGTGAATACAAAAATGATAGCTAATGTCTGAAAGAATTATATGGATTGAATATTTGTCAAATTATTGAGCATGTCCCCAAAACTCGAATAAGTATCAGAAATTGTTCTTATTTAGCATATCAAAATGTATATCAAGATCCTGATATGGAGGTCAGTCAAGAGCATACAGTATGCACTGAAAACATACTGTGTAGGCCTACTGTCTGTATTTGTCATCAAAATAAGATGTCCACATAGGCCTATCTCAGGATATCTATTGAGTATACGGCCATACCTATGTATGATATCCGCAGGGAATCTAAAACTTATTTGTGCATCCGAAAAAAGATGGATTTCATATTTGTCCGAATTATTGAGCATGAAGAGAAAATAGGATTGTTTTATATCATAGGATTTTAAATGAGTCCATATCCGGCTGTAGGAAATGCCCACGTGTGATATTCGGAGTAATCCTAATATCAAATATGTCTAAAAGACAAACAGTCACAAAACTCCAAATATGCATTGGAAATGGTCTGTATTTCTGATATGGACCCTTTTCACCCAGTGGGAGTATTTCAACAAGTACCGTTGCTGGAAAGATAGAGAGGACAGCTGTAGTGAAACGTGAAACTGCACCAGATCAGACAGCCTCTAAAAATAAAGGATTCATCAAACTCCTAAATAGCTGTTTTTATTATGTAAAGGTTAAGCCGAGCCGGACTGCTTCCTTCCTGTAATTGTCTGAATCGTTCCCCTGTTTCCACAACAGGGCAGATACACCACAACCACATTCAGCCAGGTTCACTGCTATGTATGATTTACTACCAGCCAAGTGCACGGAGTTCAGGGATGTGGTGCTAGAATTAGTTCCCCCACTTGATTAATAGTACAGGCATACTTTATTTCAGAATATGCTATTGACAATTTACCTCAATAGTGAAAGGATAGAGGCAGGCAGTCATCCTGTGCACTGGTTGAATAATGATGCTCTCAAGAATGACTCTCCACAGTTCCTATGGTCACATGCACAAAGGAGGCATTATTTTCAAGGATGTACTTGGCAAGCAACATTGCATGAAAATTACAGGTTCAAATTTGTCACAAGGGATTCAATCAATAGATACTTGAGAAAATGTTTATCTCCTTTGGGAGAACAGGAAGCCTTGGGACTTTCATACTCCTGAGACGAAGGTGTGACAGCTGTGATCGTACTTCGTAACTCGTTTAACGTTTATTCTGTGACAGATAAAGGACAGGACATTATGTGTGCAGCTTGATGTTGCTGATGGCTGTAGATTAGCATGTAGCATGATTCTCTTGAATGTCAATATCAGACTGAGCTGTAATCAAAAATCATTACAATGACAAAAAATGTGACAACATAAAATATGTGTAAGTACCTGGGACAGTAGATAAAGGAGAGGACATCAGATGTCCTTTGTCTGCACTTATGGACTGCCCTCTTCAATTCAGTGTCTTCGGAAGGTATTCAGACCTCTGGACTTTTCCCACATTTTGTTCCATTACAGCCTTATTCTAAAATGGATTAAATTGTTGCCCCCCCCCCCCCCCCCGCCCTCATCAATCTACACACAATACCCCATAATGACAAAGCAAAAACAGGTTTTGACAGATGGTGCCAGGTTTCCTCCAGATGAGACGCTTGGCATTCAGGCCGAAGAATTCAATCTTGATTTCATCAGACCAGAGAATATTGTTTCTCATGGTCAGAGTCCTTTAGGTGCCTTTTGGAAAACTCCAACAGGCTGTTATCTGCCTTTTACTGAGTAGTGGCTTCGGTTTGGCCACTCTACCAAAAATGCCTGATTGGTGGAGTGCTACAGAGATGGTTGTCCTTCTGAAAGCTTTTCCCATCTCCACAGAGGAACTTTGCAGAGTGACCATCAGGTTCTTGGTCACCTCCCTGACGAAGGCCATTGTCCCCCGATTGATCAGTTTGGCCGGGCGACCAGCTCTAGGAAGAGTCTTGGTGGTTACAAACTTCTTCCATTTAAGAATGATGGAGAACACTGTGTTATTGTGGACCTTCAATGCTGCAGAAATGTTTTGGTAACGTTCCCCAGATCTTTGCCTCAACACAATCCTGTCTTGGAGCTCTACGGACAATTCCTTCGACCTCATGGCTTGGTTTTTGCTCTGCGATGCACTATCAACTGTGGGACCTTTTCAAATCGTGTTCAATCAATTGATTGGACACAGGTCGACTCTAATCAAGTTGTAGAAACATCTCAAGAATGATCAATAGAAACAGGATGCAGCTGAGCTCACTGTAGAGTCTCAAAGAGAACTTTATATTCATGTATATAGATAAAATATATATATATTTTTTTAAATAAATGTTTTCGCTTTGACACTGTATTACAGGGTAATGTGTATAGATTGATTATTACTTGAAAAACATTTAAAATAACTTTAATCCTTTTTAGAATAATGTTGTAACACAACAAAATGTGAAAAAATGTCAAAGTGGTATAAATATTTTCCGTATTTAAATATTTTATTGTTAATTTTTGCTCAACTTTATTAAAGTGTGTCAATAATTTCTGACTGTATATGTACACTACCAGTCAAAAGTTTGGACACACCAGTCTCAAGTTTTTTTTTTACAATTTGTATTATTTTCTACATTGTAGAATAATAGAGAAGACATCAAAACTATGAAATAACACATATGGAATCATGTAGTAACCAAAAAAAGTGTTAGTGACTACCAGTTGGTTAAGAGAATGCCAAAGGTGTGCAAAGCTGTCATCGAGGCAAAGGGTGGCTACTTTGAAGAATCTCAAATATCAAAAAATATTTAGATTTGTTTAACACTTTTTTGATTCCATATGTGTTATTTCATATTTTTGATGTCTTCACTATTATTCTACAATGTAGAAAATAGTAATAGACAAACCCTTGAATGAGTAAAAGTTTGAACACTTTTGAACACTTTTGAATGCTTTAATCACCAAAAAAAAGTATAATTGTGCACTAAAATTACAAAAAGTTAATTGAGTTTACTGAGTTTACTGAAACTTTTAAAACATTTCCAAAATACATCCCCACCCCAACAGAGCTTTCCCAGATCACGTCCCACTCACAGTTTCAGTTTCTGTTGGCAACAGCAGCTCTTAAGCTTCATCCCAGCAATATTTAAATGACTCATTAGCTGTCACTATGTGTTTTCTCTCTAGCCATGACAACCTGTCTTTCAACCATCCCTACCCTCTGGTTTAGTGTGACAGAGCTTCATTTGAAACTCTGCATAGCCCCAGATGTATTTATTTCCTAAGTAAAACAGTTGTTTTTGGTTGTGTTCTGAGCACAAAGAGACACATCGTTGATGGAGATAACTCCTTTTGGGGTATTTCCGAAAACAGTTTTCTGTGTGGATTCCCCTCGCTCCAGGCCGTCACTGAAGCACATGACAGGCAGCGACATGTGTACAGGAGGTCCCCTCTCTCTTTCTTTAACTAAACAAAAGTGAACAAAGCCGGGTAGCGCGGTACTCAAAAGACATCAAGCGACATCAGCGTAATTCCTGTCGCGCCTGTTGCCATTCAGCCCCTTTGTGTACTGTACTTTTGGAGGTGGGTCACGGTGTGATCAGGCTCACTGTTTTAGTTTCAGGGGGAAATGGAAAAGTACAACTGGTGCACATCAAACTGCTGTACAAGCTGTAGTCTGGAGGGCCAAAAGCCCTGACGAAGGCTGAAGGCAAAAATGTAGATTTTTTATCAACTTTTAACAACTTCTCCTCAATTCATGAACCTTGGTTAAAGTAGGGGCAGTGTTGATAGAAGGTAAACTAAGCTGTCCCCTTCTCTTCCTCACCTCTCCTCCTCCCCTCTCTACTCCTTATCTCAGAACATATCCTGGAGTGGTTAGAGGTATACTTTACCCCCTCTCTTTCTCCCCCTCTCCCTCCTCCTCTCCCTCCTCTTCTCCCCCTCTATCCTCCTCTCCCTCCTCCTCTCCCTCCTCTTCTCCCCCTCTCTCCTCCTCTTCTCCCCCTCTCCCTCCTCTCCCTCCTCTTCTCCTCCTCTCCCTCCTCTTCTCCTCCTCTTCTCCATCTCTCTCCTCTTCTCCCTCCTCTTCTCCATCTCTCCTCCTCTTCTCCCCCTCTCCCTCCTCTTCTCCTCCTCTTCTCCATCTCTCTCCTCCTCTTCTCCCCCTCTCCCTCCTCCCTCCTCTTCTCCTCCTCTTCTCCATCTCTCTCCTCCTCTTCTCCATCTCTCTCCTCCTCTTATCCCCCTCTCCCTCATCTTCTCCCCCTCTCTCCTCCTCTCCCTCCTCTTCTCCCCCTCTCTCCTCCTCTCCCTCCTCTTCTCCTCTTCTCCCCATCTCCCTCCTCTTCTCCCCCTCTTCTCCCTCCTCTTCTCCCCCTCTCCCTCCTCTTCTTCCCCTCTCCCTCCTCCCCGAAGTAGGGGCAGTGTTCCTTTCCGTTTGTAGTCTGTAGTCAGATGCCTAGCCTGCAGCTAGTTAGCTAATGTAGCTTCCATACAAATGCTCCCCGTCTCCTCCTTTCCTCCTCTTCTTCTCCCCCTCTCCTCCTCATCTTCTCCCCCTCTCCTCATCTTCTCCCCCTCTCCTCCTCTTCACCCCCTCTCTCCTCCTCTTCTCCCCCTCTCCTCCTCTTCACCCCCTCTTCTCCCCTCTTCTCCTCCACTCATCCTCTACTCCCCCTCTCCTCCTCTTCTCCCTTCTTCTCCCCCTCTCCTCCTCCTCTTCTCCCTCTCTTCTCCCCCTCTCCTCCTCATCTTCTCCCCCTATTATCCCCGTCTCCTCTTCTTCACCCCCTCTTCTCCTCCTCCCTTCCTCTACTCCTTCCCTCTTCCCCCTCTCCTCCTCTTCTCATACCTTCTCCTCCTCTTCTCCTGTCTCTTCCTCTTCTCCCCCCTCTCTTCCTCTACTCCCCATCTCTTCCTCTACTCCCCTCTCTCCCCCTCTTCTCCCCTCTTCTCCTCCTTTCCTTCTCCCGTCTCCACCTCTTTTCCTCCTCCCCTCCTCTTAAACCCCTGTCTCCTCCTCTTCTCCCCCTCTTCTCCTCTTAAACCCCTGTCTCCTCCTCTTCTCCCCCTCTTCTCCTCTACTCCCCCCTCTCCTCCTCTTCTCCCCCCTCTCCTCCTCTTCTTATCCCCTCTCCTCCTCTTCTCATCCCCTCTCCTCCTCTTCTCAATCCCTCTCCTCCTCTTCTCACCCCTCTCCTCTTCTCCCCCGTCTCCTCCTCTTCTCCCCCTCTCTTCCTCCTCTTCTCATCCCCTCTCCCCTGCCTCCTCCTCTTCTCCCCCTCTCTTCCTCCTCTTCTCATCCCCTCTCCCCTGTCTCCTCCTCTTCTTCCCCTCTCTTCCTCCTCTTCTCATCCCCTCTCCTCTTCTCCCCATCTCCTTCTCTTCACCCCCTCTCTTCCTCCTTTTCTCATCTCCTCTCCTCTTCTTCTCCCCCTCAATCCTCCTCTTCTTCCACCTTCTCCTCCTCTTCTCCCCCTCTCTCCTCCTCCTCTCTCCTCCTCTTCTCCCCGTCTCCTTCTCTTCACCCCCTCTCTTCCTCCTTTTCTCATCTCCTCTCCTCTTCTTCTCCCCCTCAATCCTCCTCTTCTTCCACCCTCTCTCTCCTCTTCTCCCCCCTCTCTCCTCCCCTTCTTTTCCTTATCTCAGGATATCCTGGAGCGGTTGGTTCCTCAGCCCTGTCCTATTACCTGTCGGCCTGATTAGAAGTGGAAAACCAACCTCTCTTTCTCTCCATTTGTTCTTTCTCCCTATTCCTTCTTTACTAATGGAATTGGAGTGTTCCCGGGCCTGTTAGAGTTATAGCTAGGCTAAAGATTATATCTGATATATTCAGTTGTGCAGCTACTGATGTCCTCCTGTTGGACAGGGTTATTCAGGACAACGAAAACACTTTCATTACCTGACCTGACTCCAGTCAAATTAAACCTGGGTTTGTTTCAGAGGAGTGACATTGTTGTTAGAAGTGAAAAGCCCTTATCGCTCAGTTTCTTGTAGTGCAATAGGTTCACTGATGACCCATTGCTGGTCTGGTTGTTGTTGTTTAATAACTGAGTGATTCTTTGATCAAATTAATCCTAGCAGATCTCATTGATATCATCATGACTTCCCAGTGATACTATCTAAAATGCATCAGCCTCCTAGTGACACATTTGAGGATGATTTCTCCCTGAACACAGACCCCTGGTAGGTTATGCCATATGGTACATATTTGATGGAATAGAGTTGCTGTTCCATGGTTTCAGACAGCTCTTTTAGCAGCATCTGTATGGAAGCTACATTAGCTAACTAGCTGCACGCTAGGCATCTGACTACAGACTACAAACGGAAAGGAACACTGCCCCTACTTCGGGGAGGAGGGAGAGGGGGAGAAGAGGAGGGAGAGAGGGGGAAGAAGGGGAGAAGAGGAGGGAGAGGGGGAGAAGAAGAGGAGGGAGGGGGGAAGAAGAGGAGGGAGAGGGGGAGAAGAGGAGGGAGAGGAGGGAAGAAGAGGAGGGAGAGGGGGAGAAGAGGAGGGAGAGGGGGAGAAGAAGGGGAGAAGAGGAGGGAGAGAGGGGGAGAAGAGGAGGGAGATGGGGAGAAGAGGAGGGAGAGAGGGGGAGAAGAGGAGGGAGAGGAGGAGAGAGGGGGAGAAGAGGAGGGAGAGGGGGAGAAGAAGGGGAGAAGAGGAGGGAGAGAGCGGGAGAAGAGGAGGGAGATGGGGAGAAGAGGAGGGAGAGAGGGGGAGAAGAGGAGGGAGAGGGGGGGAGAAGAGGAGGGAGATGGGGAGAAGAGGAGGGAGAGAGGGGGAGAAGAGGAGGGAGAGAGGGGGAGAAGAGGAGGGAGAAGAGGAGGGAGAGGGGGAGAAGAGGAGGAGAGGGGGAGAAGAGGAGGGAGAGGGGGGAAGAAGAGGAGGGAGAGGGGGAGAAGAGGAGGAAGAGGGGGAGAAGAAGGGGAGAAGAGAGGGAGAGAGGGGGAGAAGAGGAGGAGAGAGGGGGAGAAGAGGATGGAGAGGGGGAGAAGATGAGGGAGAGGAGGGGGGAGAAGAGGAGGAGAGGGGGAGAAGAGGAGGGAGAGTGGGAGAAGAGGAGGGAGATGGGGGAGAAGAGGAGGGAGATGGGGAGAAGAGGAGGGAGAGAGCGGGAGAAGAGGAGGGAGAGAGGGGGAGAAGAGGAGGGAGAAGAGGAGGGAGAGGGGGAGAAGAGGAGGAGAGGGGGAGAAGAGGAGGGAGAGGGGGGGAGAAGAGGAGGGAGGGGGGAAGAAGAGGATGGAGAGGGGGAGAAGATGAGGGAGAGGAGGGAGAAAAAGAGGAGGAGAGGGGGAGAAGAAGGGGAGAAGAGGAGGGAGAGGGGGAGAAGAATGGGAGAAGATGAGGAGAGGGGAGAAGAGGAGGAGAGGGGGAGAAGAGGGGGGAGAAGAGGAGGAGAGAGGGGGAGAAGAAGGGCAGATAAGAGGAGGAGAGAGATTGAGAAGAGGAGAAGAGGAGGAGAGAGATGGAGAAGAGGAGAAGAGGAGGAGAGAGATGGAGAAGAGGAGAAGAGGAGGAGAGAGATGGAGAAGAGGAGAAGAGGAGGAGAGAGGGGGTAAAGTATACCTCTAACCACTCCAGGATATGTTCTGAGATAAGGAGAAGAGAGGGGAGGAGGAGAGGTGTTGAAGAGAAGGGGACAGGTTAGTTTACCTTCTATCAATGTAGCTGTTTGTTTCAGCATTGTGGGCTATTATTGAGTGGCACATCATTACATCATTAGAGAACAGTCAAGAACCCTACATACCCCATGTACCGGTCACATTTCTTATTGGACAATACCACTAAGAGCCAAGTGGTTAGAGTGTTTGGACTAGTTACCGAAAAGGTTGCAAGATCGAATCCCTGAGCTGACAAGGTGAACATCTATCGTTCTGCCCCTGAACAACACAGTTAACCCGCTGTTCCTAGGCCGTCATTGAAAAGAAGAATTTGTTTTTAACTGACTTGCATAGTTAGATAAAGGTTAAATAAAAACCAAAGGGTTAGTTGAACAAAATAGGTAAGTTGAACCAAAGGGTTGCTAACGCCAAAGGGGTAAGTTAAGCCAAAGGGTAAGTTAAGCCAAGGGGTTATTTAACCAAATGGTAAGTTTAACCAAAGGGTTGGTAGAACCAACTGGTTAATTCAAACAAAAGGATAAATTGAACACAAAGGAGTTAGTTAAGCCAAGGGTGAGTTCAACCAAATGATTAATTGAACCAAAGGGTTAATTGAACCAAAGGGTTAACCAAATGGTTAATTGAACCAAAGGGTTAGTAGAACCAAATGGTTAATTGAACCAAAGGGTTAGTTGAACCAAATGGTTAATTGAACCAAAGGGTTAGTAGAACCAAATGGTTAATTGAACCAAAGGGTTAGTAGAACCAAATGGTTAATTGAACCAAACGGTTAGCAGAACCAAAGGGTAAGTTCAAACAAAAGGATAAGTTGAACACAAAGGAGTTAGTTAAGCCAAGGGTAAGTTCAAGCAAATGGTTAGTTGAACCAAAGGGCTTTTTAGGAAACGATACAGAAAATGTATAATTTCACCAAATATTCAGGAAGCCATAATTTCATGAAGTCTGTGAAGGAGGAAACCACATGAAAAAAGTGGTAATCAAGTTAAGTCCCCCAAAATAATTTACACCAAGTCAAATAAATGTTATGATGCTTGTATTTAAACCAAAGTACATAAATAAAATAGTCTGTGTTAAAAAATGCTTAAAATAATTAAAAGACTGGGCCTCCCGGGTGGGGCAGTGGTCTAGGGCTGCGCCACCAGAGTCTCTGGGTTCGCGCCCAGGCTCTGTCGCAGCCGGCCGCGACCGGGAGGTCCGTGGGGCGACGCACAATTGGGCTAGCGTCGTCCGGGTTAGGGAGGGTTTGGCCGGTAGGGATATCCTTGTCTCATCTTCAGAGCTCGTGCTGCTAGGTGACCTAAATTGGAACATGCTTAACACCCCGGCCATCCTACAATCTAAGCTTGATGCCCTCAATCTCACACAAATTATCAATGAACCTACCAGGTACCACCCCAATTCCGTAAACACGGGTACCCTCATAGATATCATCCTAACCAACTTGCCCTCCAAATACACCTCTGCTGTTTTCAACCAAGATCTCAGCGATCACTGCCTCATTGCCTGCCTTAGTAATGGGTCAGCGGTCAAACGACCTCCACTCATCACTGTCAAACGCTCCCTGAAACACTTCAGCGAGCAGGCCTTTCTAATCGACCTGGCCGAGGTATACTGGAAGGATATGGATCTCATCCCGTCAGTAGAGGATGCCTGGATATTTTTTTTAAATGCCTTCCTCACCATCTTGAATAAGCATGCCCCATTCAAGAAATTTAGAACCAGGAACAGATATAGCCCTTGGTTCTCTCCTGACCTGACTGCCCTTAACCAACAGAAAAACATCCTATGGCGTTCTGCATTAGCATCGGACAGCCCCCGTGATATGCAACTTTTCAGGGAAGCTAGAAACCAATATACACAGGCAGTTAGAAAAGCCAAGGCTAGCTTTTTCAAGCAGAAATTTGCTTCCTGCAACACAAACTCAAAAAAGTTCTGGGACACTGTAAAGTCCATGGAGAATAAGAACACCTCCACCCAGCTTCCAACTGCACTGAAGATAGGAAACACTGTCACCACCGACAAATCCACTATAATTGAGAATTTCAATAAGCATTTTTCTACGGCTGGCCATGCTTTCCACCTGGCTACCCCTACCCCGGTCAACAGCACTGCCCTCCCCTCTGCTACTCGCCCACGCCTTCCCCATTTCTCTTCTCCCAAATACAGTCAGCTGATGTTCTGAAAGAGCTGCAAAATCTGGACCCTTACAAATCAGCCGGGCTAGATAATATGGACCCTTTCTTTCTAAAACTATCTGCTGAAATTGTTGCCACCCCTATTACCAGCCTTTTCAACCTCTCTTTCGTGTCGTCTGAGATTCCCAAAGATTGGAAAGCAGCTGCGGTTATCCCCCTCTTCAAAGGGGGGAGGCACTCTTGACCCAAACAGCTACAGACCTATATCTATCCTACCCTGCCTTTCTAAGGTCTTCGAAAGCCAAGTCAACAAACAGATTACCGACCATTTCAAATCCCACCATACCTTCTCCGCTATGCAATCTGGTTTCCGAGCTGGTCATGGGTGCACCTCAGCCACGCTCAAGGTCATAAACGATATCTTAACCGCCATCGATAGGAAACAGTACTGTGCAGCCATATTCATTGACCTGGCCAAGGTGATTGCCTCGCCTGGTTCATCAACTACTTCTCTGATCGAGTTCAGTGTGTCAAATCGGAGGGTCTGTTGTCCGTACCTCTGGCAGTCTCTATGGGGGTGCCACAGGGTTCAATTCTTGGACCGACTCTCTTCTCTGTATACATCAATGATGTCGCTCTTGCTGCTGGTGAGTCTCTGATCCACCTCTACGCAGACGACACTATTCTGTATACTTCTGGCCCTTCTTTTGACACTGTGTTAACAACCCTCCAGGCGAGCTTCAATGCCATACAACTCTCCTTCCGTGGCCTCCAATTGCTCTTAAACACAAGTAAAACTAAATGCATGCTCTTCAACCGATCGCTGCCTGCACCTGCCCGCCTGTCCAACATCACTACTCTGGACGGCTCTGACTTAGAATATGTGGACAACTACAAATACCTAGGTGTCTGGTTAGACTGTAAACTCTCATTCCAGACTCACATCAAACATCTCCAATCCAAAGTTAAATCTAGAATTGGCTTCCTATTCCGCAACAAAGCATCCTTCACTCATGCTGCCAAACATACCCTTGTAAAACTGACCATCCTACCAATCCTCGACTTCGGTGATGTCATTTACAAAATAGCCTCCAAAACCCTACTCAATAAATTGGATGCAGTCTATTACTTTGCCATCCGTTTTGTCACCAAAGCCCCATATACTACCCACCACTGCGACCTGTACACTCTCGTTGGCTGGCCCTCGCTTCATACTCGTCGTCAAACCCACTGGCTCCAGGTCATCTACAAAACCCTGCTAGGTAAAGTCCCCCCTTATCTCAGCTCGCTGGTCACCATAGCAGCACCTACCTGTAGCACGCACTCCAGCAGGTATATCTCTCTGGTCACCCCCAAAACCAATTCTTCCTTTGGCCGCCTCTCCTTCCAGTTCTCTGCTGCCAATGACTGGAAGAAACTACAAAAATCTCTGAAACTGGAAACACCTATCTCCCTCACTAGCTTTAAGCACCAGCTGTCAGAGCAGCTCATAGATTACTGCACCTGTACATAGCCCATCTATAATTTAGCCCAAACAACTACCTCTTTACCTACTGTATTTATTTATTTAGCTCCTTTGCATCCCATTATTTCTATCTCTACTTTGCACCTTCTTCCACTGCAAACCAACCATTCCAGTGTTTTTTTTTTAACTTGCTATAATGTATTTACTTCGCCACCATGGCCTTTTTAAAATATTTTTATTTATATATATATTTTATTTGCCTTCACCTCCCTTATCTCACCTCACTTGCTCACATTGTATATAGACCTATTTTTCACTGTATTATTGACTGTATGTTTGTTTTACTCCATGTGTAACTATGTGTTGTTGTATGTGTCGAACTGCTTTGCTTTATCTTGGCCAGGTCTCAATTGTAAATTAGAAAGTGTTCTCAATTTGCCTACCTGGTTAAATAAAGGTGAAATAAAAAAAAATAAAAATAAAATCGCGCTCCAGCGACTCCTTTGGCGGGCCGGGCGCAGTGCGCGCTAACCAAGGGGGCCAGGTGCATGGTGTTTCCTCCGACACATTGGTGCGGCTGGCTTCCGGGTTGGAGGCGCGCTGTGTTAAAGAAGCAGTGCGGCTTGGTTGGGTTGTGCTTCGGAGGACGCATGGCTTTCGACCTTCGTCTCTCCCGAGCCCGTACGGGAGTTGTAGCGATGAGACAAGATAGTAATTACTAGCGATTGGATACCACGAAAATTGGGGAGAAAAAGGGATACAATTTAAAAAAGAAATATATATAATAATAATAATAATAATAATTAAAAGACAAAAATAGATTGTGGTTGTGTTGAATTGTGTTTGGGAAATAAAGACATGGTTTTATAAAGGTAGTGGTAATATTTAATTCAGTACAGACATTTGTAGGCGGCTTAAGTTACCTTGTCCCGCGGCTCAACTTACCCCATACCTGGGGTAATTTGCGCCTGGAGACCAATTTTTTGGGGGGGACAAACTATTTTTTTTAAACGGTAATGTTTACATTAATTCTGATTATTTCCAGGGATACACAACACCCTGAAATATATGTATTGTATATATCTTTATTAGAAACAATACTATATTTCCCTTGACAGAGGGATGCTGAATGTAATAAGGGCTCAACTTACCCCACTCACCCCTACATGTATTATGGGAAATGCATTGTGACAAAAATGTTTTTGCCACAGTTGAACCTTGCCTTAATTGAATAAGTATTCACAACTGGGGTTGGTTCTGTTCGGTTCAACGCTTGCTACATTGTGTGACAGTTTGTTCTGAACTAAACGTTTCCCCAAAACAGTGTGCAACATTCTACAGCAGATTTTTTTGACGTGCGTTTGCTTCCATATGGTGGGTGCAGCGATGTGTGGCCTGATCAATATGGGTGTGAACATTCGATAACGTTGTGCAGCACACCATAAACAATCGCCCTCAAGGCCAACATAATCACGCCTTTCTTGCAACTGGTCGTTTAGTACAGTACTGTTTCCATTCAAATAAAAGTTGAACACAGTTCTGCTGTACTGAATGCAGCCCCGGACATTTTGTGTTGCCTGTACTTCACTCTTCACATCTTTCTGTTACTGCTACTGTTACTGTTACTGTTACTGTTACTGCTACTGCTACTATTACTGTTACTGCTACTGTTACTGTTACTACTACTACTGTTACTGTTACTAATACTACTGCTGTTACTGTTACTACTACTGTTACTGATACTGTTACTGTTACTGTTACTGTTACTGTTACTGTTACTGCTACTGTTACTGTTACTGTTACTGTTACTGCTACTGCTACTGTTACTGTTACTGCTACTGTTACTGTTACTACTACTACTGTTACTGTTCCTACTACTGCTGCTGTTACTGTTACTACTACTGTTACTGATACTGTTACTGTTACTGTTACTACTACTGCTGCTGTTACTGTTACTGTTACTGTTACTGCTACTGTTACTGTTACTGCCACTGTTACTGCTACTTTTACTGTCACTACTACTACTACTGTTACTGTTACTGCTACTGTTACTGTCACTACTACTACTGTTACTGTTACTGTTACTGTTACTGGTACTGTTACTACTACTACTACTACTGTTACTGTTACTGCTACTGTTACTGTTACTGTTACTACTACTACTACTACTACTGTTACTGTTACTGTTACTACTACTACTACTACTGTTACTGTTACTGTTACTGTTACTGTTACTGTTACTACTACTACTACTACTGTTACTGTCACTACTACTGTTACTGTTACTGCTACTGTTACTGTTACTGCTACTTTTACTGTCACTACTACTACTACTGTTACTGTTACTGTTACTGTTACTGCTACTGTTACTGTCACTACTACTACTGTTACTGTTACTGTTACTGTCACTGTTACTGTTACTGGTACTGTTACTGTTACTACTACTACTACTACTGTTACTGTTACTGCTACTGTTACTGTTACTGTTACTACTACTACTACTACTGTTACTGTTACTACTACTGTTACTACTACTGTTACTGTTACTGCTACTGTTACTGTTACTGCTACTTTTACTGTCACTACTACTACTACTACTGTTACTGTTACTGCTACTGTTAGTGTCACTACTACTACTGTTACTGTTACTGTTACCGTTACTGTTACTACTACTACTGTTACTGTTACTGTTACTACTACTGTTACTGTTACTGGTACTGTTACTGTTACTACTACTGTTACTGTTACTGTTACTGTTACTACTACTGTTACTGTTACTGTTACTGTTACTGTTACTGTTACTACAACTGTTACTACTACTGTTACTGCTACTGTTACTACTACTGCTACTGTTACTGTTAATGTTACTGTCACTACTACTACTGTTACTGTTACTGTTACTACTACTGTTACTGTTACTGCTATTGTTACTGTCACTACTACTACTACTGTTACTGTTACTGTTACTGTTACTGTTACTGCTACTGTTACTGTTACTGTTACTACTACTGTTACTGTCACTACTACTACTACTGGTACTGTTACTGTTACTGTCACTACTACTACTACTGTTACTGTTACTACTACTGTTACTGTCATTACTACTGTCACTACTACTACTACTGTTACTGTCACTACAACTGTTACTGTTACTACTACTGTTACTGTTACTGTTACTGTTTCTGTTACTACTACTACTGTTACTGTTACTGTTACCGTTACTGTTACTACTACTGTTACTGTTACTGCTACTGTTACTGCTGCTGTTACTGTTACTACTACTACTGTTACTGTTACTGTTACTGTCACTACTACTACTACTGTTACTGTTACTACTACTGTTACTGTCACTACTACTACTGTTACTGTTACTGTTACTGCTACTGTTACTGCTACTGTTACTGTTACTGTTACTGTTACTGTTACTACTACTGTTACTGTTACTGTTACTGTCACTACTACTGTTACTGTTACTGTTACTGTTACTATTACTGTTACTACTACTGTTACTGTTACTGTTACTGTTACTACTACTACTACTGTTACTGTTCCTGTCACTACTGTTACTGTTACTACTACTGTTACTGTCACTACTACTACTGTTACTGTCACTACTGTTACTGTTACTACTACTGTTACTGTCACTACTACTACTGTTACTGTTACTGTTACTGTTACTGTTACTGTCATTACTACTGTTACTGTTACTGTTACTGTTACTGTTACTGTTACTGTTACTACTACTGTTACTGTTCCTGTTACTGTTACTGTCATTACTACTGTTACTGTTACTGTTACTGTTACTACTACTGTTACTGTTACTGTTACTGTTACTGTCACTACTACTACTGTTACTACTACTGTTACTGTTACTGGTACTGTTACTGTTACTACTACTGTTACTGTTACTGTTACTTTTACTGTCACTACTACTACTGTTACTACTACTGTTACTGTTACTGTTACTGTTACTGTTACTGTTACTACTACTGTTACTGTTACTGTTACTGTTACTGTCATTACTACTGTTACTGTTACTGTTACTACTACTGTTACTGTTACTGTTACTACTACTACTACTACTGTTACTGTTACTGTCACTACTACTGTTACTGTTACTGTTACTGTTACTACTACTGTTACTGTTACTGTTACTGTTACTACTACTACTACTGTTACTGTTACTGTCACTACTACTGTTACTGTTACTACTACTGTTACTGTTACTACTACTGTTACTGTTACCGTTACTGTTACTACTACTACTACTGTTACTGTCACTACTACTACTGTTACTGTTACTGTTACTGTCACTACTACTGTTACTGTTACTGTTACTGTTACTACTACTGTTACTGTTACTGTTACTACTACTACTACTGTTACTGTTACTGTCACTACTACTGTTACTGTTACTACTACTGTTACTGTTACTGTTGCTGTTACTACTACTACTACTGTTACTGTTACTGTTACTGTTACTGTTACTGTCACTACTACTGTTACTGTTACTGTTACTGTCACTACTACTGTTACTGTTACTGTTACTGTCACTACTACTGTTACTGTTACTGTTACTGTTACTGTTACTACTGTTACTACTACTGTTACTGTCACTACTACTACTACTGTTACGGTTACTGTTACTACTACTACTACTACTACTGTTACAGTCACTACTACTGTTACTGTTACTGTTACTACTACTGTTACTGTTACTGTTACTGTTACTGTCATTTCTACTTTTACTGTTACTGTTACTGTTACTGTTACTACTACTACTGTCACTGTTACTGTTACTGTTACTGTTACTGTTACTGTTATTGTTACTGTTACTGTTACTACTACTACTGTCACTGTTACTGTTACTGTTACTGTTACTGTTACTGTCACTGTTACTGTCACTACTACTGTTACTGTTACTGTTACTGTTACTACTACTACTACTGTTACTGTTACTGTTACTACTACTGTTACTGTTACTACTACTGTTACTGTTACCGTTACTGTTACTACTACTGTTACTGTTACTGTTACTGTTACTACTACTGTTACTACTACTGTTACTGTTACTACAGTTACTACTACTGTTACTGTTACTACTGTTACTACTACTTTTACTGTTACTGTTACTGTTACTACTACTACTACTGTTACTGTTACTGTTACTACTACTGTTACTGTTACTACTACTGTTACCGTTACTGTTACTACTACTACTACTGTTACTGTCACTACTACTACTGCTACTGTTACTGTTACTGTTACTACTACTGTTACTGTTACTGTTACTGTTACTACTACTACTACTGTTACTGTTACTACTACTGTTACTGTTACTGTTACTACTACTACTACTGTTACTGTTACTGTTACTACTACTACTACTGTTACTGTTACTGTTACTACTACTACTACTGTTACTGTCACTGTTACTGTTACTACTACTGTTACTGTTACTGTTACTGTTACTACTACTACTACTACTGTTACTGTTACTGTTACTACTACTGTTACTGTTACTGTTACTGTTACTACTACTGTTACTGTTACTACTACTGTTACTACTACTGTTACTGTTATTGGTACTGTTACTACTACTGTTACTGTTACTGGTACTGTTACTGTTACTGTTACTGTTACTACTACTCTTACTACTACTGTTACTGTTACTACTACTGTTACTGTTACTACTACTACTGTTACTACTACTGTTACTGTTACTGTTACTGTTACTGTTACTGTTACTGTTACTACTACTGTTACTGTTACTACTACTGTTACTGTTACTGTTACTGTTACTACTACTGTTACTGTTACTGTTACTGTTACTGTTACTGTTACTACTACTGTTACTGTTACTACTACAGTTACTACTACTGTTACTGTTACTGTTACTGTCACTACTACTGTTACTGTTACTGTTACTGTTACTACTACTGTTACTGTTACTGTTACTGCTACTGTTACTGTTACTACTACTACTACTGTTACTGTTACTACTACTACTACTGTTACTGTTACTGTCACTACTACTGTTACTGTTACTACTACTACTACTGTTACTGTTACTGTCACTACTACTGTTACTGTTACTACTACTGTTACTGTTACCGTTACTGTTACTACTACTACTACTGTTACTGTCACTACTACTACTGTTACTGTTACTGTTACTGTTGCTGTTACTACTACTACTACTGTTACTGTTACTGTTACTGTTACTGTTACTGTCACTACTACTGTTACTGTTACTGTTACTGTCACTACTACTGTTACTGTTACTGTTACTGTCACTACTACTGTTACTGTTACTGTTACTGTTACTGTTACTGTTACTACTGTTACTACTACTGTTACTGTCACTACTACTGTTACTGTTACTGTTACTACTACTGTTACTGTTACTGTTACTGTTACTGTCATTTCTACTTTTACTGTTACTGTTACTGTTACTGTTACTACTACTACTGTCACTGTTACTGTTACTGTTACTGTTACTGTTACTGTTACTGTTACTGTTACTGTTACTACTACTACTGTCACTGTTACTGTTACTGTTACTGTTACTGTCACTGTTACTGTCACTACTACTGTTACTGTTACTGTTACTGTTACTACTACTACTACTGTTACTGTTACTGTTACCGTTACTGTTACCACTACTGTTACTGTTACCGTTACTTTTACTACTACTGTTACTGTTACTGTTACTGTTACTGTTACTACTACTGTTACTGTTACTACTGTTACTACTACTGTTACTGTCACTACTACTGTTACTGTTACTACTACTACTACTACTACTGTTACAGTCACTACTACTGTTACTGTTACTGTTACTACTACTGTTACTGTTACTGTTACTGTTACTGTCATTTCTACTTTTACTGTTACTGTTACTGTTACTGTTACTACTACTACTGTCACTGTTACTGTTACTGTTACTGTTACTGTTACTGTTACTGTTACTGTTACTGTTACTACTACTACTGTCACTGTTACTGTTACTGTTACTGTTACTGTCACTGTTACTGTCACTACTACTGTTACTGTTACTGTTACTGTTACTACTACTACTACTGTTACTGTTACTGTTACCGTTACTGTTACCACTACTGTTACTGTTACCGTTACTTTTACTACTACTGTTACTGTTACTGTTACTGTTACTGTTACTACTACTGTTACTGTTACTACTGTTACTACTACTGTTACTGTCACTACTACTGTTACTGTTACTACTACTACTACTACTACTGTTACTGTCACTACTACTGTTACTGTTACTGTTACTACTACTGTTACTGTTACTATTACTGTTACTTTCATTACTACTGTTACTGTTACTGTCACTACTACTGTTACTGTTACTGTTACTACTACTGTTACTGTTACTGTTACTGTTACTGTTACTGTTACTACCACTGTTACTGTTACTGTTACTGTTACTGTTACCTCTACTGTTACTGTTACTGTTACTGATACTACTACTACTGTTACTGTTTCTGTTACCACTACTGTTACTACTACTGTTACTGTTACTGTTACTACTACTGTTACTACTACTGTTACTGTTACTGTCACTGTTACTACTACCGTTACTGTTACTGGTACTGTTACTGTTACTACTACTGTTACTACTGCTGTTACTGTTACTGTTACTGTTACTGGTACTGTTACTGTTACTACTAATGTTACTGTTACTACTACTGTTACAACTACTGTTACTGTTACTGTTACTGTTACTGTTACTGTTACTGTTACTACCACTGTTACTGTTACTACTACTGTTACTGTTACTGTTACTGTTACTACTACTGTTACTGTTACTACCACTGTTACTGTTACTGTTACTGTTCCTGTTACTACTACTGTTACTGTTACTACTATTACTACTCTGTTACTGTTACTGTTATTATTACTGTTACTGTTACTGTCACTACTACTACTACTGTTACTGCTACTGTTACTGTCACTACTACTACTACTGTTACTGTTACTGCCACTGTTACTGTCACTACTACTACTACTCTTATGGTTACTGCTACTGTTAATGTCACTACTACTACTACTGTTACTGTTACTGCTACTGTTACTGTCACTACTACTACTACTACTACTACTACTGTTACTGTTACTGTTACTGCTACTGTTACTGCTACTGTTACTGTCACTACTACTACTGTTACTGTTACTGTTACCGTTACTGTCACCACTACTGTTACTGTTACTGTTACCGTTACTGTTACTACTACTTTTACTGTTACTGTTACTGTTTCTGTTACTGCTACTGTTACTGTTACTGTTACTGTTTCTGTTACTGTTACTGTTACTGCTACTGCTACTGCTACTGCTACTGTCACTACTACTACTACAGTTACTGTTACTGCTACTGTTACTGTCACTACTACTACTACTGTTACTGTTACTGCTACTGTTACTGTCACTACTACTACTACTGTTACTGTTACTGTTACCGTTACTGTTACCACTACTGTTACTGTTACCGTTACTTTTACTACTACTGTTACTGTTACTGTTACTGTTTCTGTTACTGTTTCTGTTTCTGTTTCTGTTTCTGTTACTGCTACTGCTACTGTTACTGTTACTGCTACTGTTACTGCTACTTTTACTGTCACTACTACTACTACTGTTACTGTTACTGTTACTGTTACTGTCACTACTACTACTGTTACTGTTACTGTTACTGTTACTGGTACTGTTACTGTTACTACTACTACTACTACTGTTACTGTTACTGCTACTGTTACTGTTACTGTTACTACTACTACTACTACTGTTACTGTTACTACTACTGTTACTACTACTGTTACTGTTACTGCTACTGTTACTGTTACTGCTACTTTTACTGTCACTACTACTACTACTGTTACTCTTACTGCTACTGTTACTGTCACTACTACTACTGTTACTGTTACTGTTACCGTTACTGTTACTTCTACTACTGTTACTGTTACTGTTACTACTACTGTTACTGTTACTGGTACTGTTACTGTTACTACTACTGTTACTGTTACTACTACTGTTACTGTTACTGTTACTGTTACTGTTACTGTTACTACTACTGTTACTACTACTGTTCCTGCTACTGTTACTACTACTGCTACTGTTACTGTTACTGTTACTGTCACTACTACTACTACTGTTACTGTTACTGCTACTGTTACTGTTACTGCTATTGTTACTGTCACTACTACTACTACTGTTACTGTTACTGCTACTGCTACTGTTACTGTTACTGCTACTGTTACTACTACTACTGCTACTGTTACTACTACTACTACTGTTACTGTTACTACTACTGTTACTGTCACTACTACTGTTACTGCTACGGCTACTGTTACTGTTACTGCTACTGTTACTACTACTACTGCTACTGTTACTACTACTACTACTGTTACTGTTACTACTACTGTTACTGTCACTACTACTGTTACTGTTACTAGGACTGCTACTGTTACTGCTACTGTTACTGTTACTGTTACTACTACTGTTACTGTCACTGTTACTGTCACTACTACTACTACTGTTACTGTTACTACTACTGTTACTGTCATTACTACTGTCACTACTACTACTACTACTGTTACTGTCACTACTACTGTTACTGTTACTACTACTGTTACTGTTACTGTTAC
This sequence comes from Salvelinus fontinalis, assembly GCF_029448725.1. Classification (NCBI taxonomy): domain Eukaryota; kingdom Metazoa; phylum Chordata; class Actinopteri; order Salmoniformes; family Salmonidae; genus Salvelinus; species Salvelinus fontinalis. Next base: position 10,969,467 of record NC_074694.1, on the reverse strand, counting down.
TGTTTCTGTTACTACTACTACTGTTACTGTTACTGTTACCGTTACTGTTACTACTACTGTTACTGTTACTGCTACTGTTACTGCTACTGTTACTGTTACTGTTACTGTTACTGTCACTACTACTACTACTGTTACTGTTACTACTACTGTTACTGTCACTACTACTACTGTTACTGTTACTGTTACTGCTACTGTTACTTCTACTGTTACTGTTACTGTTACTGTTACTGTTACTACTACTGTTACTGTTACTGTTACTGTCACTACTACTGTTACTGTTACTGTTACTACCACTGTTACTGTTACTGTTACTGTTACTACTACTGTTACTGTTACTGTTACTACTGTTACTGTTACTACTACTGTTACTGTTACTGTTACTGTTACTACTACTGTTACTGTTCCTGTCACTACTGTTACTGTTACTACTACTGTTACTGTCACTACTACTACTGTTACTGTCACTACTGTTACTTTTACTACTACTGTTACTGTCACTACTACTACTGTTACTGTTACTACTACTGTTACTGTCACTACTACTACTGTTACTGTTACTGTTACTGTTACTACTACTGTTACTGTTACTGTTACTGTCATTACTGCTGTTACTGTTACTGTTACTACTACTGTTACTGTTACTGTTACTACTACTACTACTACTGTTACTGTTACTGTCACTACTACTGTTACTGTTACTGTTACTGATACTGTTACTGTCACTACTACTACTATTACTGTTACTGTCAATGCTACTGTTACTGTTACTACTACTGTTACTGTTACTGTTACTGTTACTACTACTACTACTGTTACTGTTACTGTCACTACTACTGTTACTGTTACTACTACTGTTACTGTTACCGTTACTGTTACTACTACTACTACTGTTACTGTCACTACTACTACTGTTACTGTTACTGTTACTGTCACTATTACTGTTACTGTTACTGTTACTGTTACTACTACTGTTGCTGTTACTGTTACTACTACTACTACTGTTACTGTTACTGTCACTACTACTGTTACTGTTACTACTACTGTTACTGTTACTGTTGCTGTTACTACTACTACTACTGTTACTGTTACTGTCACTACTACTGTTATTGTTACTGTTACTGTTACTGTTACTACTACTGTTACTGTTACTGTTACTATCACTACTACTGTTACTGTTACTGTTACTACTGTTACTACTACTGTTACTGTTACTGTTACTACTACTGTTACTGTTACTGTTACTGTCACTACTACTGTTACTACTACTGTTACTGTCACTACTACTACTGTTACTGTCACTACTGTTACTGTCACTACTACTGTTACTGTCACTACTACTACTGTTACTGTTACTACTACTGTTACTGTTACTACTACTGTTACTGTTACTGTTACTGCTACTGTCATTACTACTGTTACTGTTACTGTTACTACTACTGTTACTGTTACTGTTACTGTTACTACTACTACTACTACTGTTACTGTTACTATCACTACTACTGTTACTGTTACTGTTACTGATACTGTTACTGTCCCTACTACTACTGTTACTGTTACTGTCACTACTACTGTTACTGTTACAACTACTGTTACTGTTACTGTTACTGTTACTGTTACTACTACTACTACTGTTACTGTTACTGTCACTACTACTGTTACTGTTACTACTATTGTTACTGTCACTACTACTACTGTTACTGTCACTACTGTTACTGTTACTACTACTGTTACAGTCACTACTACTACTGTTACTGTTACTACTACTGTTACTGTTACTGTTACTGTTACTACTACTGTTACTGTTACTGTTACTGTCATTACTACTGTTACTGTTACTGTCACTACTACTACTGTTACTGTTACTGTTACTACTACTACTACTACTGTTACTGTTACTGTCACTACTACTGTTACTGTTACTGTTACTGTTACAACTACTACTACTACTGTTACTGTTACTGTCACTACTACTACTGTTACTGTTACTGTCACTACTACTGTTACTGTTACTGTTACTGTTACTACTACTGTTACTGTTCCTGTCACTACTGTTACTGTTACTACTACTGTTACTGTCACTACTACTACTGTTACTGTCACTACTGTTACTGTTACTACTACTGTTACTGTCACTACTACTACTGTTACTGTTACTACTACTGTTACTGTTACTGTTACTGTTACTGTTACTACTACTGTTACTGTTACTGTTACTGCTACTGTCATTACTACTGTTACTGTTACTGTTACTACTACTGTTACTGTTACTGTTACTGTTACTACTACTACTACTACTGTTACTGTTACTGTCACTACTACTGTTACTGTTACTGTTACTGCTACTGTTACTGTTACTGTCACTACTACTACTGTTACTGTTACTGTCACTACCACTGTTACTGTTACTGTTACTAATACTACTACTACTGTTACTGTTACTACTACTGTTACTGTTACCGTTACTGTTACTACTACTACTACTGTTACTGTTACTGTCACTGTTACTGTTACTGTTACTGTTACTGTTACTACTACTAATACTGTTACTGTTACTGTCACTACTACTGTTACTGTTACTGTTTCTGTTACTGTTACTACTACTGTTACTTTTACTATTACTACTGTTACTATTACTACTACTGTTACTGTTACTGATACTACTACTACTGCTGTTGCTGTTACTACTACTGTTACTATTACTACTACTGTTACTGTTACTGATACTACTACTACTGCTGTTACTGTTACTACTACTGTTACTGCTACTATTACTACTACAGTTACTGTTACTACTACTACAATGGTTACTATTACTGTTACTGTCACTTCTACTACTACTACTGTTACTATTACTACTACTGTTACTGTTACTGATTCTACTACTACGACTACTACTACTGTTACTATTACTGTTACTGTTTCTGTTTCTGTTTCTGTTACTGCATCAACAAAAATGCTTAGCGGTATTTACCTGTCACTCTCTCACACACACACACACACACACACACACACACACACACACACACACACACACACACACACACACACACACACACACACACACACACACACACACACACACACACACACACACACACACACACACACACACACACTCACACTCACACTCACACTCACACACACATATATACTTACACACTTACCGCAACACAGGCCACAGGAGGTCTGCTGTGACTGGATCTGAGTTACTGGGACAGTAGTGACAGCGACAGCAGGCACATCAGGTCAGGTGATAAGAGGCAAACAGAGACAGAGCTCCATTAGCTTCCACAAAAAGCCCAGCTTGTCACCATCAATCTTCTGTGGTCTGGTCATGTTCCGCTATTGTCAACCTTAAGTGGATAAGATGGACTTGTCTTTTTTCATCAAATGTACAAGTTGAACCTCTCCCCTTTTATACAGTAATATATAACTACTACCTTTTCTGTGGTAGTGGAGAATCTTTTTACAATTTGCTGATCTTTTTATTATATCCAGCACCTGCTCAAAGACACTGGATGTGTGTATATGATCTTTACCTGTAATATAGCTAAGTCTTTCCTTCACAAGGTCAATGAAGGCCCATTTAAGCCCATTCCCCAATTCAACTCGTCAGATGCTGTGAGGTCGGATTGTTGTAGACTACTTATGGCCTTTCTACACTATAGCCATCAGGTGAAACCGGGAAATGCTTCCTTTGAAATCAATGAAAAGGGGTTCACTGCTGGCGTTGCGTCACGTCCAATGGCAAGAATCGCATAGGTTCAATTCCTGATGGCCGTCGCACGTGTTCATTCTATCTTGTAAATTTAAATAATGAGAAATAATGTTGATTTGGATTGCATATAGCCTGGGATAGAGTCCACTGGTTATTTTACTAAGATGTATGAAGTCAAGAAACTACTACCATTAGCTAGCTAGCCACATTGACTAGCTAGGTTCACAATGTAAACAAAAGCATCTTGTGTAATTAGAGGTTCATTTCAGTACAACCACGAGCAACACTTTAATGATTACTTGGGAAAAACTGGACCAACGCTATTGTACTGACGCATAATGGATTAATATGGTGCAGTACAGTAGGGGGGAATAGAATTAAGATGCTCTGCCCCTCAATCGCTCTCTGCTGTCAAAACAACACGCTCTGTGTAGCACGTAGAACACAGTTATGTCATTACAAACTTCTTGACATCACTGATTATCATGATATATGAACCTTGGCTCGTAATCAATTGATATACATATTTAATGAAGTGTACCCAGACCGTGTAAAGTTTTAACCGAAATTGTACAAGATTAACTAGCTAGCTAGCTAGCTTGATAAACATTGCTGACAATTCCGTTTGGGCTTGCTAGCTAAATTATACAGTCTATATTTTCTTTATATTGATGCTGTTACAATAACCAAACAGTTGGGTAAACAAATATTTTGTGAAACCATGTTGTGATGTATGACGGAATGAGATGTCGCATACAATTTCATTGTTGTTTGCATTGCTTTGTGTATTTATTTATTTGATTTAACTAGGCAAGTCAGTTAAAAACAAATTCTTATTTTCAATGACGGCCTAGGAACAGTGGGTTAACTGTCTTGTTCAGCGGCAGAACGACAGTTTTGTACCTTGTCAGCTCAGGGATTCGAACTTGCAACCTTTCGGTTACTAGCCCAACGCTCAGGGGCAGAAAAGTGTTCAGGGGCAGAAGGACAGATTTGTACCTTGTCAGCTCAGGGATTCGAACTTGCAACCTTTCGGTTACTAGCCCAACGCTCAGGGGCAGAAAAGTGTTCAGGGGCAGAAGGACAGATTTGTACCTTGTCAGCTCAGGGATTCGAACTTGCAACCTTTCGGTTACTAGCCCAACGATCTAACCACTAGGCTACCCTGCCGCCCCTATCAGCAAATCAGCTTGAGATAATCTTACTGCAACACTGTGTCACTGTTGCTTCACAGGCCTTTTCAAAGAACTGTGAAGCTGAGAACCGATGCATTTTAGCTAACCCTAACCCTTTTCATAACCTTAACCTAAGTCTCATAAGCTGCTACGTTAATTCTCCTAACCTGAACAGTCAAATCTGACAAAAGCTGTATCCCATCTAGTCAAAACCGTTTGACAGGAGGACACCACAGGTGAACCATGTCAGCATTTTATTTATGTGGAAACCGGAAATTAATATTATATAATTGATCAAATACATCATAAAAACCAAAAGCCGGGCTGTGGAAAACTACTGTATGAAGTGTTCTTTTGATCAAATTCTCTAGACTGGCTGACTCCTGACTGGTTAGCTGACTCTGGACTGGCTGACTGACTCCTGACTGGCTGGCTGACTCTGGACTGGCTGACTCCGGACTTGTTGGCTGACTCTGGACTGGCTGACTCCGGACTGACTGGCTGTCTCCGGACTGGCTGACTGACTCCTGACTGGCTGAATCCGGACTGACTGGCTGAATCCGGACTGAATGACTCCGGACTGGCTGACTTAGGACTGGCTGACTGACTCCGGACTGGCTGGCCGACTCTGGACTTGCTGACCCGGACTGGCTGGCTGACTCCGGACTGGCTGACTGACTCCTGACTGGCTGAATCCGGACTGACTGGCTGAATCCGGACTGAATGACTCCGGACTGGCTGACTTAGGACTGGCTGACTGACTCCGGACTGGCTGGCCGACTCTGGACTTGCTGACCCGGACTGGCCGGCTGACTCCGGACTGGCTGGCCAAATCCGGACTGGCTGAATCCGGACTGACTGGCTGAATCCGGACTGAATGACTCCGGACTGGCTGACTTAGGACTGGCTGACTGACTCCGGACTGGCTGGCCGACTCTGGACTTGCTGACCCGGACTGGCCGGCTGACTCCGGACTGGCTGGCCAAATCCGGACTGGCTGGCCGACTCCGGACTGGCTGGCCGACTCTGGACTGGCTGACTCCTGACTGGCTGGCTGACTCTGGACTGGCTGACTCTGGACTGGTTGGCTGACTCCTGACTGGCTGGCTGACTCCGGACTGGCTGACTCCGGACTGGCTGACTCTGGACTGGCTGGCTGACTCCTGACTGGTTGGCTGACTCCTGACTGGCTGGCTGACTCCGGACTGGCTGGCTGACTCCTGACTGGCTGACTCCGGACTGGCTGGCTGACTCCGGACTGGCTGGCTGACTCTGGACTGGCTGGCTGACTCCGGACTGGATGACTCTGGACTGGCTGGCTGACTCCAGACTGGCTGGCTGACTCCAGACTGGCTGGCTGACTCCAGACTGGCTGGCTGACTCCAGACTGGCTGGCTGACTCCGGACTGGCTGGCTGACTCTGGACTGGCTGGCTGACTCTGGACTGGCTGGCTGACTCCTGACTGGCTGGCTGACTCCTGACTGGCTGGCTGACTCCTGACTGGCTGGCTGACTCCGGACTGGCTGACTCCGGACTGGCTGGCTGACTCCGGACTGGCTGGCTGACTCCGGACTGGCTGGCTGACTCTGGACTGGCTGGCTGACTCCGGACTGGCTGGCTGACTCCGGACTGGCTGACTCTGGACTGGCTGGCTGACTCCAGACTGGCTGGCTGACTCCAGACTGGCTGGCTGACTCTGGACTGGCTGACCGACTCTGGACTTGCTGACCCGGACTGGCTGGCTGACTCCGGACTGGCTGACTGACTCCTGACTGGCTGAATCCGGACTGACTGGCTGAATCCGGACTGAATGACTCCGGACTGGCTGACTTAGGACTGGCTGACTGACTCCGGACTGGCTGGCCGACTCTGGACTTGCTGACCCGGACTGGCCGGCTGACTCCGGACTGGCTGGCCAAATCCGGACTGGCTGAATCCGGACTGACTGGCTGAATCCGGACTGAATGACTCCGGACTGGCTGACTTAGGACTGGCTGACTGACTCCGGACTGGCTGGCCGACTCTGGACTTGCTGACCCGGACTGGCCGGCTGACTCCGGACTGGCTGGCCAAATCCGGACTGGCTGGCCGACTCCGGACTGGCTGGCCGACTCTGGACTGGCTGACTCCTGACTGGCTGGCTGACTCTGGACTGGCTGACTCTGGACTGGTTGGCTGACTCCTGACTGGCTGGCTGACTCCGGACTGGCTGACTCCGGACTGGCTGACTCTGGACTGGCTGGCTGACTCCTGACTGGTTGGCTGACTCCTGACTGGCTGGCTGACTCCGGACTGGCTGGCTGACTCCTGACTGGCTGACTCCGGACTGGCTGGCTGACTCCGGACTGGCTGGCTGACTCTGGACTGGCTGGCTGACTCCGGACTGGATGACTCTGGACTGGCTGGCTGACTCCAGACTGGCTGGCTGACTCCAGACTGGCTGGCTGACTCCAGACTGGCTGGCTGACTCCAGACTGGCTGGCTGACTCCGGACTGGCTGGCTGACTCTGGACTGGCTGGCTGACTCTGGACTGGCTGGCTGACTCCTGACTGGCTGGCTGACTCCTGACTGGCTGGCTGACTCCTGACTGGCTGGCTGACTCCGGACTGGCTGACTCCGGACTGGCTGGCTGACTCCGGACTGGCTGGCTGACTCCGGACTGGCTGGCTGACTCTGGACTGGCTGGCTGACTCCGGACTGGCTGGCTGACTCCGGACTGGCTGACTCTGGACTGGCTGGCTGACTCCAGACTGGCTGGCTGACTCCAGACTGGCTGGCTGACTCTGGACTGGCTGACGCCGGACTGGATGACTCCGGACTGGCTGGCTGACTCCGGACTGGCTGACTCTGGACTGGCTGGCTGACTCTGGATTGGCTGGCTGACTCCAGACTGGCTGGCTGACTCCGGGCTGGATGACTCTGGACTGGCTGGCTGACTCCGGACATGCTGGCTGACTCCGGACTGGCTGACTCTAGACTGGCTGGCTGACTCCAGACTGGCTGGCTGACTCCAGACTGGCTGGCTGACTCCAGACTGGCTGGCTGACTCTGGACTGGCTGACCCTGGACTGGCTGACCCTGGACTGGCTGACTCTGGACTGGCTGATGCCGGACTGGATGACTCCGGACTGGCTGGCTGACTCTGGACTGGCTGACTCTGGACTGGCTGACTCTGGACTGGCTGGCTGACCCCTGACTGGCCGGCTGACTCCTGACTGGCTGGCTGACTCTGGACTGGCTGACTCCTGACTGACTGACTGGCTGACTCTGGACTGGCTGGCTGACTCTGGACTGGCTGACTCCTGACTGGCTGGCTGACTCTGGACTGGCTGACTCCTGACTGGCTGACTCCTGACTGGCTGGCTGACTCTGGACTGGCTGACTTCAGCATTCTTTGCTGTGTTGACTCAGCATTATTGCACGATGACATAATCTGGTCTGGCACAGTGTCTGGTGCAGTGATGTAACCATGCAGCTTTACCAAAACCCTGCTGCAATCCGAAGCAAACCTTTTCTCTTTCTCCACCAAACACTGCTTCTTTCTTTTCTTCAATCTCTCTCTAGTCTCCTTCCCCCCCACTCTATACTCTCTACATCTACACTTTGTATATGTCTTCAATCTCTCTCTAGTCTCCTTCCCCACCACTGTATACTCTATACATCTACACTTTTGTATATGTCTTCAATCTCTCTCTAGTCTCCTTCCCCACCACTCTATACTCTATACATCTACACTTTTGTATATGTCTTCAATCTCTCTCTAGTCTCCTTCCCCACCACTCTATACTCTCTACATCTACACTTTTGTATATGTCTTCAAGGAAAAACAAAAGATGCACCGACACAATGCAAGGTTTTACTATTGACTCATGTGGATAAGCTAAGCAAGGTGCTAGAGATGAAATCCCCTGTGCTGTGTTTCACCCGGTTAACATGCACACCTGGCTCACAGCAAATGGTCTGCTGATCCCCCATCAAATGTATTTTAATTTTATTTAACCTTTATTAAACTGGGCAAGTCAGTAAAGAACAGATTCTTATTTACAATGACGACCTACCAGAAGGCAAAAGGCCTCCTGCGGGGACGGGGGCTGGGATACTATTATGCCCGACCTCACTAATGCTCTTGTGGCTGAATGGAAGCAAGTACCGGTAGCAATGTTCCAACATCTAGTGGAAAGCCTTCCTAGAAGAGTGGAGGAAGTTTACAGCAGCAAAACGCCATGTTAATGCCCATGATTTTGGAATGAGATGTTCGACGGACAGGTGTCCTCATACTTTTGGTCATGACAGGTGTCCACATACTTTTGGTCATAACAGGTGTCCACATACTTTAGTCTATATACCCATTCTGTAATTAGAAAGAAGAGTTAATTGGGGTTCTATAACCTTTTAGGGATCATAACGAAGCAAGCCTTTTTTTAAGAGGTGTTTCATTTTCATCTCGTGTTTTGAGGCCAAGCGGTGAACTAAACCCTCGTACCCAGAAGAGGGAAGAGGGAAGAGAGGAGAGTGGAGAGAGGAGAGAGGAGAGAGGAGAGAGGAGAGAGGAGAGTGGAGAGTGGAGAGTGGAGAGAGGAGAGTGGAGAGTGGAGAGAGGAGAGTGGAGAGTGGAGAGGATAAGAAAAACGGTCTTACCAGGCTATACGAACTGGCCGTCTAGCACGTTCGGAACAGAGTCTGGTAGGGTGGGTAGGGAAGATAGGGCTGGTAGGGGAGATAGGGCTGTTAGGGTGGGTAGGGATGATAGGGCTGGTAGAGTTGGTAGGACGGGTAGGGCTGATAGGGCTGTTAGGATGGGTAGGGATGATAGGGCTGGTAAAGTTGGTAGGATGGGTAGGGCTGGTATGGTTGGTAGGGATGGTAGGGAAGATAGGGCTGTTAGGTTGGGTAGGGATGATAGGGCTGGTAGGGTTGGTAGGACGGGTAGGGCTGGGAGGGCTGGTAGGGCCGGTAGGCCTGGTAGGGAGGGTGGTGCTGGGAGGGTGGGGTTGGTATGGAGGGTGGGGCTGGAAGGGAGGGTGGGGCTGATAGAGAGGGTGGGGCTTGTAGGGAGGGTGGGGTGGGTAGGGAGGGTGGGGCTGGTAGGGAGGGGGGACTGGTAGGGCTATTAGAGCTGGTAGGGAGGGTGGGGCTGGTAGGGGGGGGGGGTGGCTGGTAGGGCTGGTAGAGCTGGTAGGGAGGGTGGGGCTGGTAGGGCTGGTAGAGCTGGTAGGGAGGGTGGGGCTGGTAGGGCTGGTAGAGCTGGTGGGTTGGTTGTGCTGGTAGGGCTGGTAGAGCTGGTAGGGCTGGTAGAGCTGGTAGGGAGGGTGGGGCTGGTAGGGAGGGTGGGGCTGGTAGGGCTGGTAGAGCTGGTAGGGAGGGTGGGGCTGGTAGGGAGGGTGGGGCTGGTAGAGCTGGCAGAGCTGGTAGGGAGGGTGGGGCTGGTAGGGAGGGTGGGGCTGGTAGGGCTGGTAGGGTTGGTAGGGTTGGTAGCATGGGTAGGGCTGGTAGGGCTGGTAGGGTTGGTAGGGAGGGTAGGGCTGGTAGGGCTGGTAGAGCTGGTAGGGAGGGTAGGACGGGTAGGGCTGGTAGGGCTGGTAAAGCTGGTGGGCTGGTTGGGCTGGTAGGGTTGGTAGGGAGGGTAGGGCTGGTAGAGCTGGTAGGGAGGGTAGGGCTGGAAGGGAGGGTGGGGCTGATAGGGAGGGTATGGTTGGAAGGGAGGGTGGGGCTGGTAGGGAGGGCGGGGCTGGTAGGGCTGGTAGAACTGGTAGGGAGGGTGGGGCTGGTAGGGAGGGTGGGGCTGGTTGGGCTGGTAGAGCTGGTAGGGAGGGTGGGGCTTTCTAAGGTCTTCGAAAGCCAAGTTAACAAACAGATTACCGACCATTTCGAGTCCCACCGTACCTTCTCCGCTACACAATCTGGTTTCAGAGCTGGTCATGGGTGCACCTCAGCCACGCTCAAGGTCCTAAATGACATCATAACCGCCATCGATAAGAGACATTACTGTGCAGCCATATTGACCTGGCCAAGGCTTTCGACTCTGTCAATCACCACATTCTTATTGGCAGACTAGACAGCCTTGGTTTCTCAAATGATTGCCTCGCCTGGTTTACCAACTACTTCTCTGATAGAGTTCAGTGTGTCAAATCAGAGGGCCTGTTGTCCGAACCTCTGACAGTCTCTATGGGGGTACCACAGGCTTCAATTCTCGGGCCGACTCTCTTCTCTGTATACATCAATGATGTTGCTCTTGCTGCTGGTGATTCTCTGATCCACCTCTATGCAGACAACACCATTCTGTATACTTCTGGCCCCTCTTTAGACACTGTTAACTAACCTCCAGACGAGCTTCAATGCCATACAACTCTCCTTCTGTGGCCTCCAACTGCTCTTAAATGCAAGTAAAACTAAATGCATGCTATTCAATCGATCACTGCCTGCACCTGCTCGCCCGTCCAGCATCACTACTCTGGACGGGTCTGACTTAGAATATGTGGACAACTACAAATACCTAGGTGTCTGGATAGACTGTAAACTTTACTTCCAGACTCACATTAAGCATCTCCAATACAAAATTAAATCTAGAATCGGCTTCCTATATCGCAACAAAGCATCCTTCACTCATGCTGCCAAACATACCCTCGTAAAACTGACCATCCTACCGATCCTCGACATCACTGATGTCATCTATAAAATAGCCTCCAACACTTTACTCAACACATTGGATGCAGTCTATCACAGTGCCATCCGTTTTGTCACCAAAGCCCCATACACTACCCACCATTGCGACATGTACGCTCTTGTTGGTTGGCCCTCGCTTCATACTCGTCGCCAAACCCACTGGCTAAAGGTTATCTACAAGTCTCTGCTAGGTAAAGCTCTGCCTTATCTCAGCTCACTGGTCACCATAGCAGCACCCACTCGTAGCACGCGCTCCAGCAGGTATATCTCACTGGTCACCCCCAAAGCCAATTCCTCCTATGGTCGTCTTTCCTTCCAGGTCTCTGCTGCCAATGACTGGAACGAACTGCAAAAATCTTTGAAGCTGGACACTCATATCTCCCTCACTAGCTTTAAGCACAAGCTGTCAGAGCAGCTCACAGATCACTGCACCTGTACATAGCCTATCTGTAAACAGCCCATCTATCTACCTACCTCATCCCCATACTGTATTTATTTATCTTGCTTCTTAGCACCCCAGTATCCCTACTTGTACATTAATCTTCTGCACATATACCATTCCAGTGTTTAATTGCTATATTGTAATTACTTCGCCACCATGGCCTATGTATTGCCTTAACTCCCTTATCTTACCTCATTTGCACTCACTGTATATAGACTTTTTGTTTTCTTTTGTTCTAGTGTATTATTGACTGTATGTTTTGTTTACTCCATGTGTAACTCTGTGTTGTTGTATGTGTCCAATTGCTTTGCTTTATCTTGGCCAGGTCGCAGTAGCAAATGAGAACTTGTTCTCAACTAGCCTACCTGGTTAAATAAAGGTGAAAAAAATAATAAATAAAGACCTACCCTTCCTACCCACCTTACCAGCCCTATCCTCCCTACCCACCCTACCAGCCCTATCTGCCCTACCCACCCTACCATCCCTACCAGCCCTACCAACCCTACCAACTCTACCAACCCTACCATCCCTACCCACCCTTCCATCCCTACCAACCCTATCTTCCCTACCCAACCTACCATCCGTACCAGCCCTACCAACCCTACCAACTCTACCAACCCTACCATCCCTACCAGCCCTACCCTACCAGCCCTACCCTCCCTACCAACCCTACCAGCCCTACCCTACCAGCCCTACCCTCTCTACCAACCCTACCAACCCTACCAACCCTACCATCCCTACCCACCCTACCATCCCTACCAGCCCTACCAACCCTGCCAACTCTACCAACCCTACCATCCCTACCAGCCCTACCCTACCAGCCCTACCCTCCCTACCAACCCTACCAGCCCTACCCTCCCTACCAACCCTACCCACCCAACCAGCCCTACTCTATCTACCCACCCTACCAGTTCTATCTTCCCTACCCTCCTTACCAGCCCCACCAGCGCTATCTTTCCTACCCTCCCTACCCTACCTACCCATCCTACCAGCCCTACCAGCCCCACCCTCCCTACCCGCCCTACCCTACCTACCCATCCTACCAGCCCTATCTTCCCTACCCACCCTACCAGCCCTACCCTACCAGCCCTACCAACCCTACCAACTCTACCAGCCCTACGCTACCTACCTACCCACCCACCCAACCAGCCCTACCAACTCTACCAACCCTACCATCCCTACCAGCCCTACCCTACCAGCCCTACCCTCCCTACCCACCCAACCAGCCCTACTCTATCTACCCACCCTACCAGTTCTATCTTCCCTACTCTCCTTACCAGCCCCACCAGCGCTATCTTCCCTACCCGCCCTACCCTACCTACCCATCCTACCAGCCCTACCAGCCCCACCCTCCCTACCCGCCCTACCCACCCATCCTACCAGCCCTATCTTCCCTACCTGCCCTACCAGCCCTACCCTACCATCCCTATCTTCCCTACAACGAACTACCCACCCTACCTACCCACCTTACCAGCCCTATCTTCCTACCCACCCTACCAGCCCTACCCTACCTACCCGCCCTACCAGCCCTATCTTGATCTCCCACCCTACCAGCCCTATCTTCCCTACCCACCCTACCAGCCCTACCCTACCTACCTACCCACCCTTCCAGCCCTATCTTGATCTCCCACCCTACCAGCCCTATCTTGATCTCCCACCCTACCAGCCCTATCTTCCCTACCCACCCTACCATCCCTACCCTACCTACCTACCCACACTTCCAGCCCTATCTTGATCTCCCACCCTACCAGCCCTATCTTCCCTACCCACCCTACCAGCCCTACCCTACCTACCTACCCACCCTACCAGTCCTATCTTGATCTCCCACCCTACAAGCCCTATCTTCCCTACACACCCTACCAGCCGTACCCTACCTACCCCTCGTTTAATCATTCACAATGTCTTTGTGTATCTCTCATCCTGCCTGATAAAAGTGCAATGTCATTTTAAAGCAGATAACTCAATCACTCTCAGTGAGGAGTTCATGAGTATCTAAGACGAAGAATAAGCTTTATTTCATTTTTTACACTTCTCTGGTGAATGGCTTGCCTGCTATTGGTGCAACACTCCTTTCAGGAGATTATTTTTACACCAATGAGCTCACAGCCCCTGGGCAACAGTGTCATAACACATTCAGATATCTATTCTCCCATTGGTGGATGACTGAGCCTTTAATGGATACTATGGTGAAGGAGATACAAAGGTTTCTACAGGCCATTCACTTTCATATTTTATCCCTCTCGCTTCCACTTAACAGCCTGCGTCACTCTTTTTTTTTCATTCGCCTACAAAATCTTCCTATGCACACAACATACCACCCAACACAGTGCAGTAAGTTGTGTAAACAGATATGGTCTTTACTGATTTCATTCAGTGGCTTTATCAGGGGCCTCATGAAAAGCAAGACAGCAACAGCAAATGGGTCACTAGGCCTGATAAATGTTTTAAAGGGCTAAAAAAACAAGTCAAGGAAGGCAATGTCAGCAGAATAATCTGTCAGGGTGAAATCCATCTGTTGGTCAGAAGGAGGTCAACACCCCTGATCCCTCCCATAGGCCCTGGTCCCTCCCATAGGCCCTGGTCCCTCCCATAGGTCCTGATCCCTCCCATAGGCCCTGATCCCTCCCATAGGCCCTGGTCCCTCCCATAGGCCATGATCCCTCCCATAGGCCCTGATCCCTCCCATAGGCCTTGGTCCCTCCCATAGGTCCTGATCCCTCCCATAGGTCCTGATCCCTCCCATAGGCCCTGATCCCTGCCATAGGCCCTGATCCCTCCCATAGGCCCTGATCCCTGCCATAGGCCCGGATCCCTCCCATAGGCCCTGGTCCCTCCCATAGGCCCTGGTCCCTCCCATAGGCCCTGATCCCTCTCATAGGCCCTGATCCCTTCCATAGGCCCTGATCTCTCCCATAGGTCCTGATCCCTCCCATAGGCCCTGCTCCCTCCCATATGCTTGTCCTGATGTACTTTTCCTCTGTCAGAGAGGTACAATCAATCAACAACAGCATTAGTTTGACAGGTTGGCAGGACATTTTGGATGTCCTTAGCTGGACGTTTTGGATGTCCTTGCCTGGATAGATAGATAGCCCAAACACACACACACCACCACACTGACTGACCCCCCCCCCCCCCCCCCCCCCACCACACACAAACACACACACACACCACCACAATTATCCCCCCCCCCCACACACACACACACCCAAAGGGAACCTGCCTAGTACACAACATGATCACCCATCGACCCACAGAAGGGCCACCATTACCGTATCGATAATGACAGCTGTTGTGAGGCCTAAGACAAACACTGGCACTAAATAACGTATGGATATATAACTTTAATCCCATTTATCGTAGGAACCGGAAACTGTCATAACATACTACTGCTGTCAGAGGATGTGTAGCATGGGAGCTGGTGTCATAGGAAGTGTGAACCAGGGAGAGAATATCCAACATCCCGGTTGGTCGGGTTAAGAATGAGAATCCGACACACACACCACGGCACGCCGCAGTAAGGGTAGCATGTGACAGCCTCTCTTTAAAGGTCACAGCCGTTTGGAGAGGCAGGTGCTCAAAGTTAAAAAAGAGCTCCTCCTTCAAAAACAAAATAAACGTTGACTTCAATGTCTTACATTCATAGATAATTATCTAATGATCCTGTAACAAAATGTCAACATATCAGCAACAGTTATTTCTTTTGGTCCCCTGAAGTTTTTTGCAAAAAATTTATAAATAAATGGATTTTAGGATTTTAGTAATTCAGTTAAAATTTATTTTAAGATGAGGGACGGCAGGTATCCTAGTTGTTAGTGCAGGTATCCTAGTTGTTAGAGTGTAGGGACGGCAGGTATCCTAGTTGTTAGAGTGTAGGGACGGCAGGTATCCTAGTTTTTAGAGTGTAGGGACGGCAGGTATCCTAGTTGTTAGAGTGTAGGGACGGCAGGTATCCTAGTTGTTAGAGTGTAGGGACGGCAGGTATCCTAGTGGTTAGAGTAGGTATCCTAGTGGTTAGAGTGTAGGGATGGCAGGTATCCTAGTTGTTAGAGTGTAGGGACGGCAGGTATCCTAGTTGTTAGAGTGTAGGGACGGCAGGTATCCTAGTGGTTAGAGTGTAGGGACGGCAGGTATCCTGGTGGATAGAGTGTGGGGACGGCAGGTATTCTAGTGGTTAGAGTAAGTATCCTAGTGGTTAGAGTGTAGGGATGGCAGGTATCCTAGTGGTTAGAGTGTAGGGATGGCAGGTATGCTGGTGGTTAGAGTGTAGGGACGGCAGGTATCCTAGTGGTTAGAGCAGGTATCCTGGTGGTTAGAGTGTAGGGACGGCAGGTATCCTGGTGGTTAGAGTGTAGGGGCGGCAGGTATCCTAGTTGTTAGAGTGTAGGGACGGCAGGTATCCTAGTTGTTAGAGTGTAGGGACGGCAGGTATCCTAGTTGTTAGAGTGAAAGGACGTCAGGTATCCTAGTTGTTAGAGTGTAGGGACGACAGGTATCCTAGTTGTTAGAGTGTAGGGACGGCAGGTATCCTAGTTGTTAGAGTGTAGGGACGGCAGGTATCCTAGTGGTTAGAGTGTGGGGACGGCAGGTATCCTAGTGGTTAGAGTAGGTATCCTAGTGGTTAGAGCGTAGGGATGGCAGGTATCCTAGTGGTTAGAGTGTAGGGATGGCAGGTATGCTGGTGGTTAGAGTGTAGGGACGGCAGGTATCCTAGTGGTTAGAGCAGGTATCCTGGTGGTTAGAGTGTAGGGACGGCAGGTATCCTGCTGGTTAGAGTGTAGGGACGGCAGGTATCCTAGCTGTTAGAGTGTAGGGACGGCAGGTATCCTAGTTGTTAGAGTGTAGGGACGGCACGTATCCTAGTTGTTAGAGTGAAAGGACGTCAGGTATCCTAGTTGTTAGAGTGTAGGGACGACAGGTATCCTAGTGGTTAGAGTAGGTATCCTAGTGGTTAGAGTGTAGGGATGGCAGGTATCCTAGTGGTTAGAGTGTAGGGATGGCAGGTATGCTGGTGGTTAGAGTGTAGGGACGGCAGGTATCCTAGTGGCTAGAGTGTAGGGGCGGCAGGTATCCTAGTGGTTAGAGTGTGGGGACGGCAGGTATCCTAGTGGTTAGAGTGTAGGGACGGCAGGTATCCTAGTTTTTAGAGTGTAGGGACGGCAGGTATCCTAGTTGTTAGAGTGTAGGGACGGCAGGTATCCTGGTGGTTAGAGTGTGGGGACGGCAGGTATCCTAGTGGTTAGAGTAGGTATCCTAGTGGTTAGAGTGTAGGGATGGCAGGTATCCTAGTTGTTAGAGTGTAGGGACGGCAGGTATCCTAGTTGTTAGAGTGTAGGGACGGCAGGTATCCTAGTGGTTAGAGTGTAGGGACGGCAGGTATCCTGGTGGATAGAGTAAGTATCCTAGTGGTTAGAGTGTAGGGATGGCAGGTATCCTAGTGGTTAGAGTGTAGGGATGGCAGGTATGCTGGTGGTTAGAGTGTAGGGACGGCAGGTATCCTAGTGGTTAGAGCAGGTATCCTGGTGGTTAGAGTGTAGGGACGGCAGGTATCCTGGTGGTTAGAGTGTAGGGGCGGCAGGTATCCTAGTTGTTAGAGTGTAGGGACGGCAGGTATCCTAGTTGTTAGAGTGTAGGGACGGCAGGTATCCTAGTTGTTAGAGTGAAAGGACGTCAGGTATCCTAGTTGTTAGAGTGTAGGGACGACAGGTATCCTAGTTGTTAGAGTGTAGGGACGGCAGGTATCATAGTTGTTAGAGTGTAGGGACGGCAGGTATCCTAGTGGTTAGAGTGTGGGGACGGCAGGTATCCTAGTGGTTAGAGTAGGTATCCTAGAGTTCAGAGCGTAGGGATGGCAGGTATCCTAGTGGTTAGAGTGTAGGGATGGCAGGTATCCTAGTGGTTAGAGTGTAGGGATGGCAGGTATGCTGGTGGTTAGAGTGTAGGGACGGCAGGTATCCTAGTGGTTAGAGCAGGTATCCTGGTGGTTAGAGTGTAGGGACGGCAGGTATCCTGCTGGTTAGAGTGTAGGGACGGCAGGTATCCTAGCTGTTAGAGTGTAGGGACGGCAGGTATCCTAGTTGTTAGAGTGTAGGGACGGCACGTATCCTAGTTGTTAGAGTGAAAGGACGTCAGGTATCCTAGTTGTTAGAGTAGGTATCCTAGTGGTTAGAGTGTAGGGATGGCAGGTATCCTAGTGGTTAGAGTGTAGGGATGGCAGGTATGCTGGTGGTTAGAGTGTAGGGACGGCAGGTATCCTAGTGGCTAGAGTGTAGGGGCGGCAGGTATCCTAGTGGTTAGAGTGTGGGGACGGCAGGTATCCTAGTGGTTAGAGTAGGTATCCTAGTGGTTAGAGTGTAGGGATGGCAGGTATCCTAGTGGCTAGAGTGTAGGGGCGGCAGGTATCCTAGTGACTAGAGCAGGTATCCTAGTGGTTAGAGTTTAGGTCGGCAGGTATCCTAGTGACTAGAGCAGGTATCCTAGTGGTTAGAGTTTAGGTCGGCAGGTATCCTAGTGGTTAGAGTGTAGGGGCGGCAGGTATCCTAGTGGTTAGAGTTTAGGGACGGCAGGTATCCTAGTGGTTAGAGTGTAGGGGCGGCAGGTATCCTAGTGGTTAGAGTGTAGGGACGGCAGGTATCCTAGTGGTTAGAGTTTAGGGACGGCAGGTATCCTAGTGGTTAGAGTGTAGGGGCGGCAGGTATCCTAGTGGTTAGAGTGTAGGGACGGCAGGTATCCTAGTGGTTAGAGTGTAGGGGCGGCAGGTATCCTAGTGGTTAGAGTGTAGGGACGGCAGGTATCCTAGTGGTTAGAGTGTAGGGGCGGCAGGTATCCTAGTGGTTAGAGTGTAGGGGCGGCAGGTATCCTAGTGGTTAGAGTTTAGGGACGGCAGGTATCCTAGTGGTTAGAGTATGTATCCTAGTGGTTAGAGTGTAGGGGCGGCAGGTATCCTAGTGGTTAGAGTGTAGGGGCGGCAGGTATCCTGGTGGTTAGAGTGTGGGGACGGCAGGTATCCTAGTGGTTAGAGTGTAGGGGCGGCAGGTATCCTAGTGGGTTAGAGTGTAGGGACGACAGGTATCCTAGTGGTTAGAGTTTAGGGACGGCAGGTATCCTAGTGATTAGAGTTTAGGGACGGCAGGTATCCTAGTGGTTAGAGTTTAGGGGCGGCAGGCATCCTAGTGGTTAGAGTGGAGGGGCGGCAGGTAGCCTAGTGGTTAGAGTGTAGGGACGAGAGGTATCCTAGTGGTTAGAGTTTAGGGACGGCAGGTATCCTAGTTGTTAGAGTGTAGGGACGGCAGGTATCCTAGTTGTTAGAGTGTAGGGACGGCAGGTATCCTGGTGGTTAGAGTGTGGGGACGGCAGGTATCCTAGTTGTTAGAGTGTAGGGACGGCAGGTATCCTAGTGGTTAGAGTGTAGGGACGGCAGGTATCCTGGTGGATAGAGTGTGGGGACGGCAGGTATTCTAGTGGTTAGAGTAAGTATCCTAGTGGTTAGAGTGTAGGGATGGCAGGTATCCTAGTGGTTAGAGTGTAGGGATGGCAGGTATGCTGGTGGTTAGAGTTTAGGGGCGGCAGGTATCCTAGTTGTTAGAGTGGAGGGGCGGCAGGTATCCTAGTGGTTAGAGTGTAGGGACGGCAGGTATCCTAGTGGTTAGAGTTTAGGGGCGGCAGGTATCCTAGTTGTTAGAGTGTAGGGACGGCAGGTATCCTAGTGGTTAGAGTGTAGGGGCGGCAGGTATCCTAGTGGTTAGAGTGTAGGGGCGGCAGGTATCCTAGTGGTTAGAGTTTAGGGACGGCAGGTATCCTAGTGGTTAGAGTATGTATCCTAGTGGTTAGAGTGTAGGGGCGTCAGGTATCCTAGTGGTTAGGGTGTAGGGACGGCAGGTATCCTAGTGGTTAGAGTGTAGGGGCGGCAGGTATCCTAGTGGTTAGAGTGTAGGGGCGGCAGGTATCCTAGTGGTTAGGGTGTAGGGACGGCAGGTATCCTAGTGGTTAGAGTGTAGGGGCGGCAGGTATCCTAGTGGGTTAGAGTGTAGGGACGACAGGTATCCTAGTGGTTAGAGTTTAGGGACGGCAGGTATCCTAGTGATTAGAGTTTAGGGACGGCAGGTATCCTAGTGGTTAGAGTTTAGGGGCGGCAGGTATCCTAGTGGTTAGAGTTTAGGGACGGCAGGTATCCTAGTGGTTAGAGTTTAGGGGCGGCAGGTATCCTAGTGGTTAGAGTGGAGGGGCGGCAGGTAGCCTAGTGGTTAGAGTGTAGGGACGGCAGGTATCCTAGTGGTTAGAGTTTAGGGGCGGCAGGTATCCTAGTGGTTAGAGTTTAGGGACGGCAGGTATCCTAGTGGTTAGAGTTTAGGGACGGCAGGTATCCTAGTGGTTAGAGTGTAGGGGCGGCAGGTATCCTAGTGGTTAGAGTGTAGGGGCGGCAGGTATCCTAGTGGTTAGAGTGTAGGGACGGCAGGTATCCTAGTGGTTAGAGTGTAGGGGCGGCAGGTATCCTAGTTGTTAGAGTGTAGGGACGGCAGGTATCCTAGTGGTTAGAGTGTAGGGGCGGCAGGTATCCTAGTGGTTAGAGTGTAGGGGCGGCAGGTATCCTAGTGGTTAGAGTTTAGGGACGGCAGGTATCCTAGTGGTTAGAGTATGTATCCTAGTGGTTAGAGTGTAGGGGCGTCAGGTATCCTAGTGGTTAGGGTGTAGGGACGGCAGGTATCCTAGTGGTTAGAGTGTAGGGGCGGCAGGTATCCTAGTGGGTTAGAGTGTAGGGACGGCAGGTATCCTGGTGGTTAGAGTGTAGGGACGGCAGGTATCCTAGTGGGTTAGAGTGTAGGGACGGCAGGTATCCTAGTGGTTAGAGTGTAGGGACGGCAGGTATCCTAGTGGTTAGAGTGTAGGGGCGGCAGGTATCCTAGTGGTTAGAACAGGTATCCTAGTCGTTAGAGTGTAGGGACGGCAGGTATCCTAGTGGTTAGAGTGTAGGGACGGCAGGTATCCTATTGGTTAGAGTGTAGGGGCGGCAGGTATCCTAGTGGTTAGAGTGTAGGGACGGCAGGTATCCTAGTGGTTAGAGTGTAGGGACGGCAGGTATCCTAGTGGTTAGAGTGTAGGGGCGGCAGGTATCCTAGTGGTTAGAACAGGTATCCTAGTCGTTAGAGTGTAGGGACGGCAGGTATCCTAGTGGTTAGAGTGTAGGGGCGGCAGGTATCCTAGTGGTTAGAGTGTAGGGACGGCAGGTATCGTAGTGGTTAGAGTGTAGGGGCGGCAGGTATCCTAGTGGTTAGAGTGTAGGGGCGGCAGGTATCCTAGTGGTTAGAATTTAGGGACGGCAGGTATCCTAGTTGTTAGAGTGTAGGGACGGCAGGTATCCTAGTGGTTAGAGTGTAGGGGCGGCAGGTATCCTAGTGGTTAGAGTGTAGGGGCGGCAGGTATCCTAGTGGTTAGAGTTTAGGGACGGCAGGTATCCTAGTGGTTAGAGTATGTATCCTAGTGGTTAGAGTGTAGGGGCGTCAGGTATCCTAGTGGTTAGGGTGTAGGGACGGCAGGTATCCTAGTGGTTAGAGTGTAGGGGCGGCAGGTATCCTAGTGGGTTAGAGTGTAGGGACGGCAGGTATCCTGGTGGTTAGAGTGTAGGGACGGCAGGTATCCTAGTGGGTTAGAGTGTAGGGACGGCAGGTATCCTAGTGGTTAGAGTGTAGGGACGGCAGGTATCCTAGTGGTTAGAGTGTAGGGGCGGCAGGTATCCTAGTGGTTAGAACAGGTATCCTAGTCGTTAGAGTGTAGGGACGGCAGGTATCCTAGTGGTTAGAGTGTAGGGACGGCAGGTATCCTATTGGTTAGAGTGTAGGGGCGGCAGGTATCCTAGTGGTTAGAGTGTAGGGACGGCAGGTATCCTAGTGGTTAGAGTGTAGGGACGGCAGGTATCCTAGTGGTTAGAGTGTAGGGGCGGCAGGTATCCTAGTGGTTAGAACAGGTATCCTAGTCGTTAGAGTGTAGGGACGGCAGGTATCCTAGTGGTTAGAGTGTAGGGGCGGCAGGTATCCTAGTGGTTAGAGTGTAGGGACGGCAGGTATCGTAGTGGTTAGAGTGTAGGGGCGGCAGGTATCCTAGTGGTTAGAGTGTAGGGGCGGCAGGTATCCTAGTGGTTAGAATTTAGGGACGGCAGGTATCCTAGTGGTTAGAGTATGTATCCTAGTGGTTAGAGTGTAGGGGCGGCAGGTATCCTAGTGGTTAGAGTGTAGGGGCGGCAGGTATCCTAGTGGTTAGAGTGTGGGGACGGCAGGTATCCTAGTGATTAGAGTAGGTATCCTAGTGGTTAGAGTAGGTATCCTAGTGGTTAGAGTGTAGGGATGGCAGGTATCCTAGTGGTTAGAGTGTAGGGGCGGCAGGTATCCTAGTGGTTAGAACAGGTATCCTAGTCGTTAGAGTGTAGGGACGGCAGGTATCCTAGTGGTTAGAGTGTAGGGGCGGCAGGTATCCTAGTGGTTAGAGTGTAGGGACGGCAGGTATCGTAGTGGTTAGAGTGTAGGGGCGGCAGGTATCCTAGTGGTTAGAGTGTAGGGGCGGCAGGTATCCTAGTGGTTAGAATTTAGGGACGGCAGGTATCCTAGTGGTTAGAGTATGTATCCTAGTGGTTAGAGTGTAGGGGCGGCAGGTATCCTAGTGGTTAGAGTGTAGGGGCGGCAGGTATCCTAGTGGTTAGAGTGTGGGGACGGCAGGTATCCTAGTGGTTAGAGTAGGTATCCTAGTGGTTAGAGTAGGTATCCTAGTGGTTAGAGTGTAGGGATGGCAGGTATCCTAGTGGTTAGAGTGTAGGGATGGCAGGTATGCTGGTGGTTAGAGTGTAGGGACGGCAGGTATCCTAGTGGCTAGAGTGTAGGGGCGGCAGGTATCCTAGTGGTTAGAGTGTGGGGACGGCAGGTATCCTAGTGGTTAGAGTAGGTATCCTAGTGGTTAGAGTGTAGGGATGGCAGGTATCCTAGTGGCTAGAGTGTAGGGACGGCAGGTATCCTAGTGGTTAGAGTTTGGGTCGGCAGGTATCCTAGTGGTTAGAGTGTAGGGGCGGCAGGTATCCTAGTGGTTAGAGTTTAGGGACGGCAGGTATCCTAGTGGTTAGAGTGTAGGGGCGGCAGGTATCCTAGTGGTTAGAGTGTAGGGGCGGCAGGTATCCTAGTGGTTAGAGTTTAGGGGCGGCAGGTATCCTAGTGGTTAGAGTGTGGGGACGGCAGGTATCCTAGTGGTTAGAGTAGGTATCCTAGTGGTTAGAGTAGGTATCCTAGTGGTTAGAGTGTAGGGATGGCAGGTATCCTAGTGGTTAGAGTGTAGGGATGGCAGGTATGCTGGTGGTTAGAGTGTAGGGACGGCAGGTATCCTAGTGGCTAGAGTGTAGGGGCGGCAGGTATCCTAGTGGTTAGAGTGTGGGGACGGCAGGTATCCTAGTGGTTAGAGTAGGTATCCTAGTGGTTAGAGTGTAGGGATGGCAGGTATCCTAGTGGCTAGAGTGTAGGGACGGCAGGTATCCTAGTGGTTAGAGTTTGGGTCGGCAGGTATCCTAGTGGTTAGAGTGTAGGGGCGGCAGGTATCCTAGTGGTTAGAGTTTAGGGACGGCAGGTATCCTAGTGGTTAGAGTGTAGGGGCGGCAGGTATCCTAGTGGTTAGAGTGTAGGGGCGGCAGGTATCCTAGTGGTTAGAGTTTAGGGGCGGCAGGTATCCTAGTGGTTAGAGTGTAGGGACGGCAGGTATCCTAGTGGTTAGAGTTTAGGGACGGCAGGTATCCTAGTGGATAGAGTTTAGGGGCGGCAGGTATCCTAGTGGTTAGAGTTTAGGGACGGCAGGTATCCTAGTGGTTAGAGTTTAGGGACGGCAGGTATCCTAGTGGTTAGAGTTTAGGGGCGGCAGGTATCCTAGTGGTTAGAGTGTAGGGACGGCAGGTATCCTAGTGGTTAGAGTTTAGGGGCGGCAGGTATCCTAGTGGTTAGAGTGTAGGGGCGGCAGGTATCCTAGTGGTTAGAGTGTAGGGACGGCAGGTATCCTAGTGGTTAGAGTGTAGGGGCGGCAGGTATCCTAGTGGTTAGATTGTAGGGACGTCAGGTATCCTAGTGGTTAGAGTGTAGGGGCGGCAGGTATCCTAGTGGTTAGAGTTTAGGGACGGCAGGTATCCTAGTGGTTAGAGTATGTATCCTAGTGGTTAGAGTGTAGGGGCGGCAGGTATCCTAGTGGTTAGAGTGTAGGGGCGGCAGGTATCCTAGTGGGTTAGAGTGTAGGGACGACAGGTATCCTAGTGGTTAGATTTTAGGGACGGCAGGTATCCTAGTGGTTAGAGTGTAGGGACGGCAGGTATCCTAGTGGTTAGAGTGTAGGGGCGGCAGGTATCCTAGTGGTTAGAGTGTAGGGGCGGCAGGTATCCTAGTGGTTAGAATTTAGGGACGGCAGGTATCCTAGTGGTTAGAGTATGTATCCTAGTGGTTAGAGTGTAGGGGCGGCAGGTATCCTAGTGATTAGAGTGTAGGGGCGGCAGGTATCCTAGTGGTTAGAGTGTGGGGACGGCAGGTATCCTAGTGGTTAGAGTAGGTATCCTAGTGGTTAGAGTAGGTATCCTAGTGGTTAGAGTGTAGGGATGGCAGGTATCCTAGTGGTTAGAGTGTAGGGATGGCAGGTATGCTGGTGGTTAGAGTGTAGGGACGGCAGGTATCCTAGTGGCTAGAGTGTAGGGGCGGCAGGTATCCTAGTGGTTAGAGTGTGGGGACGGCAGGTATCCTAGTGGTTAGAGTAGGTATCCTAGTGGTTAGAGTGTAGGGATGGCAGGTATCCTAGTGGCTAGAGTGTAGGGACGGCAGGTATCCTAGTGGTTAGAGTTTGGGTCGGCAGGTATCCTAGTGGTTAGAGTGTAGGGGCGGCAGGTATCCTAGTGGTTAGAGTTTAGGGACGGCAGGTATCCTAGTGGTTAGAGTGTAGGGGCGGCAGGTATCCTAGTGGTTAGAGTGTAGGGGCGGCAGGTATCCTAGTGGTTAGAGTTTAGGGGCGGCAGGTATCCTAGTGGTTAGAGTGTAGGGACGGCAGGTATCCTAGTGGTTAGAGTTTAGGGACGGCAGGTATCCTAGTTGTTAGAGTGTAGGGACGGCAGGTATCCTAGTGGTTAGAGTGTAGGGGCGGCAGGTATCCTAGTGGTTAGAGTGTAGGGATGGCAGGTATGCTGGTGGTTAGAGTTTAGGGGCGGCAGGTATCCTAGTTGTTAGAGTGGAGGGGCGGCAGGTATCCTAGTGGTTAGAGTGTAGGGACGGCAGGTATCCTAGTGGTTAGAGTTTAGGGGCGGCAGGTATCCTAGTTGTTAGAGTGTAGGGACGGCAGGTATCCTAGTGGTTAGAGTGTAGGGGCGGCAGGTATCCTAGTGGTTAGAGTGTAGGGGCGGCAGGTATCCTAGTGGTTAGAGTTTAGGGACGGCAGGTATCCTAGTGGTTAGAGTATGTATCCTAGTGGTTAGAGTGTAGGGGCGGCAGGTATCCTAGTGGTTAGAGTGTAGGGGCGGCAGGTATCCTGGTGGTTAGAGTGTGGGGACGGCAGGTATCCTAGTGGTTAGAGTGTAGGGGCGGCAGGTATCCTAGTGGGTTAGAGTGTAGGGACGACAGGTATCCTAGTGGTTAGAGTTTAGGGACGGCAGGTATCCTAGTGATTAGAGTTTAGGGACGGCAGGTATCCTAGTGGTTAGAGTTTAGGGGCGGCAGGCATCCTAGTGGTTAGAGTGGAGGGGCGGCAGGTAGCCTAGTGGTTAGAGTGTAGGGACGAGAGGTATCCTAGTGGTTAGAGTTTAGGGACGGCAGGTATCCTAGTTGTTAGAGTGTAGGGACGGCAGGTATCCTAGTTGTTAGAGTGTAGGGACGGCAGGTATCCTGGTGGTTAGAGTGTGGGGACGGCAGGTATCCTAGTTGTTAGAGTGTAGGGACGGCAGGTATCCTAGTGGTTAGAGTGTAGGGACGGCAGGTATCCTGGTGGATAGAGTGTGGGGACGGCAGGTATTCTAGTGGTTAGAGTAAGTATCCTAGTGGTTAGAGTGTAGGGATGGCAGGTATCCTAGTGGTTAGAGTGTAGGGATGGCAGGTATGCTGGTGGTTAGAGTTTAGGGGCGGCAGGTATCCTAGTTGTTAGAGTGGAGGGGCGGCAGGTATCCTAGTGGTTAGAGTGTAGGGACGGCAGGTATCCTAGTGGTTAGAGTTTAGGGGCGGCAGGTATCCTAGTTGTTAGAGTGTAGGGACGGCAGGTATCCTAGTGGTTAGAGTGTAGGGGCGGCAGGTATCCTAGTGGTTAGAGTGTAGGGGCGGCAGGTATCCTAGTGGTTAGAGTTTAGGGACGGCAGGTATCCTAGTGGTTAGAGTATGTATCCTAGTGGTTAGAGTGTAGGGGCGGCAGGTATCCTAGTGGTTAGAGTGTAGGGGCGGCAGGTATCCTGGTGGTTAGAGTGTGGGGACGGCAGGTATCCTAGTGGTTAGAGTGTAGGGGCGGCAGGTATCCTAGTGGGTTAGAGTGTAGGGACGACAGGTATCCTAGTGGTTAGAGTTTAGGGACGGCAGGTATCCTAGTGATTAGAGTTTAGGGACGGCAGGTATCCTAGTGGTTAGAGTTTAGGGGCGGCAGGCATCCTAGTGGTTAGAGTGGAGGGGCGGCAGGTAGCCTAGTGGTTAGAGTGTAGGGACGAGAGGTATCCTAGTGGTTAGAGTTTAGGGACGGCAGGTATCCTAGTTGTTAGAGTGTAGGGACGGCAGGTATCCTAGTTGTTAGAGTGTAGGGACGGCAGGTATCCTGGTGGTTAGAGTGTGGGGACGGCAGGTATCCTAGTTGTTAGAGTGTAGGGACGGCAGGTATCCTAGTGGTTAGAGTGTAGGGACGGCAGGTATCCTGGTGGATAGAGTGTGGGGACGGCAGGTATTCTAGTGGTTAGAGTAAGTATCCTAGTGGTTAGAGTGTAGGGATGGCAGGTATCCTAGTGGTTAGAGTGTAGGGATGGCAGGTATGCTGGTGGTTAGAGTTTAGGGGCGGCAGGTATCCTAGTTGTTAGAGTGGAGGGGCGGCAGGTATCCTAGTGGTTAGAGTGTAGGGACGGCAGGTATCCTAGTGGTTAGAGTTTAGGGGCGGCAGGTATCCTAGTTGTTAGAGTGTAGGGACGGCAGGTATCCTAGTGGTTAGAGTGTAGGGGCGGCAGGTATCCTAGTGGTTAGAGTGTAGGGGCGGCAGGTATCCTAGTGGTTAGAGTTTAGGGACGGCAGGTATCCTAGTGGTTAGAGTATGTATCCTAGTGGTTAGAGTGTAGGGGCGGCAGGTATCCTAGTGGTTAGAGTGTAGGGGCGGCAGGTATCCTGGTGGTTAGAGTGTGGGGACGGCAGGTATCCTAGTGGTTAGAGTGTAGGGGCGGCAGGTATCCTAGTGGGTTAGAGTGTAGGGACGACAGGTATCCTAGTGGTTAGAGTTTAGGGACGGCAGGTATCCTAGTGATTAGAGTTTAGGGACGGCAGGTATCCTAGTGGTTAGAGTTTAGGGGCGGCAGGCATCCTAGTGGTTAGAGTGGAGGGGCGGCAGGTAGCCTAGTGGTTAGAGTGTAGGGACGAGAGGTATCCTAGTGGTTAGAGTTTAGGGACGGCAGGTATCCTAGTTGTTAGAGTGTAGGGACGGCAGGTATCCTAGTTGTTAGAGTGTAGGGACGGCAGGTATCCTGGTGGTTAGAGTGTGGGGACGGCAGGTATCCTAGTTGTTAGAGTGTAGGGACGGCAGGTATCCTAGTGGTTAGAGTGTAGGGACGGCAGGTATCCTGGTGGATAGAGTGTGGGGACGGCAGGTATTCTAGTGGTTAGAGTAAGTATCCTAGTGGTTAGAGTGTAGGGATGGCAGGTATCCTAGTGGTTAGAGTGTAGGGATGGCAGGTATGCTGGTGGTTAGAGTTTAGGGGCGGCAGGTATCCTAGTTGTTAGAGTGGAGGGGCGGCAGGTATCCTAGTGGTTAGAGTGTAGGGACGGCAGGTATCCTAGTGGTTAGAGTTTAGG
This sequence comes from Salvelinus fontinalis, assembly GCF_029448725.1. Taxonomy (NCBI): domain Eukaryota; kingdom Metazoa; phylum Chordata; class Actinopteri; order Salmoniformes; family Salmonidae; genus Salvelinus; species Salvelinus fontinalis. The sequence continues at coordinate 10,941,454 of NC_074694.1, read as the reverse complement.
GGCGGCAGGTATCCTAGTTGTTAGAGTGTAGGGACGGCAGGTATCCTAGTGGTTAGAGTGTAGGGGCGGCAGGTATCCTAGTGGTTAGAGTGTAGGGGCGGCAGGTATCCTAGTGGTTAGAGTTTAGGGACGGCAGGTATCCTAGTGGTTAGAGTATGTATCCTAGTGGTTAGAGTGTAGGGGCGTCAGGTATCCTAGTGGTTAGGGTGTAGGGACGGCAGGTATCCTAGTGGTTAGAGTGTAGGGGCGGCAGGTATCCTAGTGGTTAGAGTGTAGGGGCGGCAGGTATCCTAGTGGTTAGGGTGTAGGGACGGCAGGTATCCTAGTGGTTAGAGTGTAGGGGCGGCAGGTATCCTAGTGGGTTAGAGTGTAGGGACGACAGGTATCCTAGTGGTTAGAGTTTAGGGACGGCAGGTATCCTAGTGATTAGAGTTTAGGGACGGCAGGTATCCTAGTGGTTAGAGTTTAGGGGCGGCAGGTATCCTAGTGGTTAGAGTTTAGGGACGGCAGGTATCCTAGTGGTTAGAGTTTAGGGGCGGCAGGTATCCTAGTGGTTAGAGTGGAGGGGCGGCAGGTAGCCTAGTGGTTAGAGTGTAGGGACGGCAGGTATCCTAGTGGTTAGAGTTTAGGGGCGGCAGGTATCCTAGTGGTTAGAGTTTAGGGACGGCAGGTATCCTAGTGGTTAGAGTTTAGGGACGGCAGGTATCCTAGTGGTTAGAGTGTAGGGGCGGCAGGTATCCTAGTGGTTAGAGTGTAGGGGCGGCAGGTATCCTAGTGGTTAGAGTGTAGGGACGGCAGGTATCCTAGTGGTTAGAGTGTAGGGGCGGCAGGTATCCTAGTTGTTAGAGTGTAGGGACGGCAGGTATCCTAGTGGTTAGAGTGTAGGGGCGGCAGGTATCCTAGTGGTTAGAGTGTAGGGGCGGCAGGTATCCTAGTGGTTAGAGTTTAGGGACGGCAGGTATCCTAGTGGTTAGAGTATGTATCCTAGTGGTTAGAGTGTAGGGGCGTCAGGTATCCTAGTGGTTAGGGTGTAGGGACGGCAGGTATCCTAGTGGTTAGAGTGTAGGGGCGGCAGGTATCCTAGTGGGTTAGAGTGTAGGGACGGCAGGTATCCTGGTGGTTAGAGTGTAGGGACGGCAGGTATCCTAGTGGGTTAGAGTGTAGGGACGGCAGGTATCCTAGTGGTTAGAGTGTAGGGACGGCAGGTATCCTAGTGGTTAGAGTGTAGGGGCGGCAGGTATCCTAGTGGTTAGAACAGGTATCCTAGTCGTTAGAGTGTAGGGACGGCAGGTATCCTAGTGGTTAGAGTGTAGGGACGGCAGGTATCCTATTGGTTAGAGTGTAGGGGCGGCAGGTATCCTAGTGGTTAGAGTGTAGGGACGGCAGGTATCCTAGTGGTTAGAGTGTAGGGACGGCAGGTATCCTAGTGGTTAGAGTGTAGGGGCGGCAGGTATCCTAGTGGTTAGAACAGGTATCCTAGTCGTTAGAGTGTAGGGACGGCAGGTATCCTAGTGGTTAGAGTGTAGGGGCGGCAGGTATCCTAGTGGTTAGAGTGTAGGGACGGCAGGTATCGTAGTGGTTAGAGTGTAGGGGCGGCAGGTATCCTAGTGGTTAGAGTGTAGGGGCGGCAGGTATCCTAGTGGTTAGAATTTAGGGACGGCAGGTATCCTAGTTGTTAGAGTGTAGGGACGGCAGGTATCCTAGTGGTTAGAGTGTAGGGGCGGCAGGTATCCTAGTGGTTAGAGTGTAGGGGCGGCAGGTATCCTAGTGGTTAGAGTTTAGGGACGGCAGGTATCCTAGTGGTTAGAGTATGTATCCTAGTGGTTAGAGTGTAGGGGCGTCAGGTATCCTAGTGGTTAGGGTGTAGGGACGGCAGGTATCCTAGTGGTTAGAGTGTAGGGGCGGCAGGTATCCTAGTGGGTTAGAGTGTAGGGACGGCAGGTATCCTGGTGGTTAGAGTGTAGGGACGGCAGGTATCCTAGTGGGTTAGAGTGTAGGGACGGCAGGTATCCTAGTGGTTAGAGTGTAGGGACGGCAGGTATCCTAGTGGTTAGAGTGTAGGGGCGGCAGGTATCCTAGTGGTTAGAACAGGTATCCTAGTCGTTAGAGTGTAGGGACGGCAGGTATCCTAGTGGTTAGAGTGTAGGGACGGCAGGTATCCTATTGGTTAGAGTGTAGGGGCGGCAGGTATCCTAGTGGTTAGAGTGTAGGGACGGCAGGTATCCTAGTGGTTAGAGTGTAGGGACGGCAGGTATCCTAGTGGTTAGAGTGTAGGGGCGGCAGGTATCCTAGTGGTTAGAACAGGTATCCTAGTCGTTAGAGTGTAGGGACGGCAGGTATCCTAGTGGTTAGAGTGTAGGGGCGGCAGGTATCCTAGTGGTTAGAGTGTAGGGACGGCAGGTATCGTAGTGGTTAGAGTGTAGGGGCGGCAGGTATCCTAGTGGTTAGAGTGTAGGGGCGGCAGGTATCCTAGTGGTTAGAATTTAGGGACGGCAGGTATCCTAGTGGTTAGAGTATGTATCCTAGTGGTTAGAGTGTAGGGGCGGCAGGTATCCTAGTGGTTAGAGTGTAGGGGCGGCAGGTATCCTAGTGGTTAGAGTGTGGGGACGGCAGGTATCCTAGTGATTAGAGTAGGTATCCTAGTGGTTAGAGTAGGTATCCTAGTGGTTAGAGTGTAGGGATGGCAGGTATCCTAGTGGTTAGAGTGTAGGGGCGGCAGGTATCCTAGTGGTTAGAACAGGTATCCTAGTCGTTAGAGTGTAGGGACGGCAGGTATCCTAGTGGTTAGAGTGTAGGGGCGGCAGGTATCCTAGTGGTTAGAGTGTAGGGACGGCAGGTATCGTAGTGGTTAGAGTGTAGGGGCGGCAGGTATCCTAGTGGTTAGAGTGTAGGGGCGGCAGGTATCCTAGTGGTTAGAATTTAGGGACGGCAGGTATCCTAGTGGTTAGAGTATGTATCCTAGTGGTTAGAGTGTAGGGGCGGCAGGTATCCTAGTGGTTAGAGTGTAGGGGCGGCAGGTATCCTAGTGGTTAGAGTGTGGGGACGGCAGGTATCCTAGTGGTTAGAGTAGGTATCCTAGTGGTTAGAGTAGGTATCCTAGTGGTTAGAGTGTAGGGATGGCAGGTATCCTAGTGGTTAGAGTGTAGGGATGGCAGGTATGCTGGTGGTTAGAGTGTAGGGACGGCAGGTATCCTAGTGGCTAGAGTGTAGGGGCGGCAGGTATCCTAGTGGTTAGAGTGTGGGGACGGCAGGTATCCTAGTGGTTAGAGTAGGTATCCTAGTGGTTAGAGTGTAGGGATGGCAGGTATCCTAGTGGCTAGAGTGTAGGGACGGCAGGTATCCTAGTGGTTAGAGTTTGGGTCGGCAGGTATCCTAGTGGTTAGAGTGTAGGGGCGGCAGGTATCCTAGTGGTTAGAGTTTAGGGACGGCAGGTATCCTAGTGGTTAGAGTGTAGGGGCGGCAGGTATCCTAGTGGTTAGAGTGTAGGGGCGGCAGGTATCCTAGTGGTTAGAGTTTAGGGGCGGCAGGTATCCTAGTGGTTAGAGTGTAGGGACGGCAGGTATCCTAGTGGTTAGAGTTTAGGGACGGCAGGTATCCTAGTGGATAGAGTTTAGGGGCGGCAGGTATCCTAGTGGTTAGAGTTTAGGGACGGCAGGTATCCTAGTGGTTAGAGTTTAGGGACGGCAGGTATCCTAGTGGTTAGAGTTTAGGGGCGGCAGGTATCCTAGTGGTTAGAGTGTAGGGACGGCAGGTATCCTAGTGGTTAGAGTTTAGGGGCGGCAGGTATCCTAGTGGTTAGAGTGTAGGGGCGGCAGGTATCCTAGTGGTTAGAGTGTAGGGACGGCAGGTATCCTAGTGGTTAGAGTGTAGGGGCGGCAGGTATCCTAGTGGTTAGATTGTAGGGACGTCAGGTATCCTAGTGGTTAGAGTGTAGGGGCGGCAGGTATCCTAGTGGTTAGAGTTTAGGGACGGCAGGTATCCTAGTGGTTAGAGTATGTATCCTAGTGGTTAGAGTGTAGGGGCGGCAGGTATCCTAGTGGTTAGAGTGTAGGGGCGGCAGGTATCCTAGTGGGTTAGAGTGTAGGGACGACAGGTATCCTAGTGGTTAGATTTTAGGGACGGCAGGTATCCTAGTGGTTAGAGTGTAGGGACGGCAGGTATCCTAGTGGTTAGAGTGTAGGGGCGGCAGGTATCCTAGTGGTTAGAGTGTAGGGGCGGCAGGTATCCTAGTGGTTAGAATTTAGGGACGGCAGGTATCCTAGTGGTTAGAGTATGTATCCTAGTGGTTAGAGTGTAGGGGCGGCAGGTATCCTAGTGGTTAGAGTGTAGGGGCGGCAGGTATCCTAGTGGTTAGAGTGTGGGGACGGCAGGTATCCTAGTGGTTAGAGTAGGTATCCTAGTGGTTAGAGTAGGTATCCTAGTGGTTAGAGTGTAGGGATGGCAGGTATCCTAGTGGTTAGAGTGTAGGGATGGCAGGTATGCTGGTGGTTAGAGTGTAGGGACGGCAGGTATCCTAGTGGCTAGAGTGTAGGGGCGGCAGGTATCCTAGTGGTTAGAGTGTGGGGACGGCAGGTATCCTAGTGGTTAGAGTAGGTATCCTAGTGGTTAGAGTGTAGGGATGGCAGGTATCCTAGTGGCTAGAGTGTAGGGACGGCAGGTATCCTAGTGGTTAGAGTTTGGGTCGGCAGGTATCCTAGTGGTTAGAGTGTAGGGGCGGCAGGTATCCTAGTGGTTAGAGTTTAGGGACGGCAGGTATCCTAGTGGTTAGAGTGTAGGGGCGGCAGGTATCCTAGTGGTTAGAGTGTAGGGGCGGCAGGTATCCTAGTGGTTAGAGTTTAGGGGCGGCAGGTATCCTAGTGGTTAGAGTGTAGGGACGGCAGGTATCCTAGTGGTTAGAGTTTAGGGACGGCAGGTATCCTAGTGGTTAGAGTTTAGGGACGGCAGGTATCCTAGTGGTTAGAGTTAAGGGACGGCAGGTATCCTAGTGGTTAGAGTTTAGGGGCGGCAGGTATCCTAGTGGTTAGAGTGTAGGGACGGCAGGTATCCAAGTGGTTAGAGTTTAGGGGCGGCAGGTATCCTAGTGGTTAGAGTGTAGGGGCGGCAGGTATCCTAGTGGTTAGAGTGTAGGGACGGCAGGTATCCTAGTGGTTAGAGTGTAGGGCCGGCAGGTATCCTAGTGGTTAGAGTGTAGGGACGGCAGGTATCCTAGTGGTTAGAGTGTAGGGGCGGCAGGTATCCTAGTGGTTAGAGTTTAGGGACGGAAGGTATCCTAGTGGTTAGAGTATGTATCCTAGTGGTTAGAGTGTAGGGGCGGCAGGTATCCTAGTGGTTAGAGTGTAGGGGCGGCAGGTATCCTAGTGGGTTAGAGTGTAGGGACGACAGGTATCCTAGTGGTTAGAGTGTAGGGGCGGCAGGTATCCTAGTGGTTAGAGTTTAGGGACGGAAGGTATCCTAGTGGTTAGAGTATGTATCCTAGTGGTTAGAGTGTAGGGGCGGCAGGTATCCTAGTGGTTAGAGTGTAGGGGCGGCAGGTATCCTAGTGGGTTAGAGTGTAGGGACGACAGGTATCCTAGTGGTTAGATTTTAGGGACGGCAGGTATCCTAGTGATTAGAGTTTAGGGACGGCAGGTATCCTAGTGGTTAGAGTGGAGGGGCGGCAGGTAGCCTAGTGGTTAGAGTGTAGGGACGGCAGGTATCCTAGTGGTTAGAGTTTAGGGGCGGCAGGTATCCTAGTGGTTAGAGTTTAGGGACGGCAGGTATCCTAGTGGTTAGAGTTTAGGGGCGGCAGGTATCCTAGTGGTTAGAGTTTAGGGACGGCAGGTATCCTAGTGGTTAGAGTTTAGGGACGGCAGGTATCCTAGTGGTTAGAGTGTAGGGGTGGCAGGTATCCTAGTGGTTAGAGTGTAGGGGCGGCAGGTATCCTAGTGGTTAGAGTGTAGGGACGGCAGGTATCCTAGTGGTTAGAGTGTAGGGGCGGCAGGTATCCTAGTGGTTAGAGTGTAGGGACGGCAGGTATCCTAGTGGTTAGAGTGTAGGGGCGGCAGGTATCCTAGTGGTTAGAGTGTAGGGGCGGCAGGTATCCTAGTGGTTAGAGTTTAGGGACGGCAGGTATCCTAGTGGTTAGAGTATGTATCCTAGTGGTTAGTGTGTAGGGACGTCAGGTATCCTAGTGGTTAGGGTGTAGGGACGGCAGGTATCCTAGTGGTTAGAGTGTAGGGGCGGCAGGTATCCTAGTGGGTTAGAGTGTAGGGACGGCAGGTATCCTAGTGGTTAGAGTGTAGGGGCGGCAGGTATCCTAGTGGTTAGAGTGTAGGGACGGCAGGTATCCTATTGGTTAGAGTGTAGGGGCGGCAGGTATCCTAGTGGTTAGAGTGTAGGGACGGCAGGTATCCTAGTGGTTAGAGTGTAGGGACGGCAGGTATCCTATTGGTTAGAGTGTAGGGGCGGCAGGTATCCTAGTGGTTAGAGTGTAGGGACGGCAGGTATCCTAGTGGTTAGAGTGTAGGGACGGCAGGTATCCTAGTGGTTAGAGTGTAGGGGCGGCAGGTATCCTAGTGGTTAGAACAGGTATCCTAGTGGTTAGAGTGTAGGGACGGCAGGTATCCTAGTGGTTAGAGTGTAGGGGCGGCAGGTATCCTAGTGGTTAGAGTGTAGGGACGGCAGGTATCCTAGTTGTTAGAGTGTAGGGGGGGCAGGTATCCTAGTGGTTAGAGTGTAGGGGCGGCAGGTATCCTAGTGGTTAGAGTTTAGGGACGGCAGGTATCCTAGTGGTTAGAGTATGTATCCTAGTGGTTAGAGTGTAGGGGCGGCAGGTATCCTAGTGGTTAGAGTGTAGGGGCGTCAGGTATCCTAGTGGTTAGGGTGTAGGGACGGCAGGTATCCTAGTGGTTAGAGTGTAGGGGCGGCAGGTATCCTAGTGGTTAGAGTTTAGGGGCGGCAGGTATCCTAGTGGTTAGAGTGTAGGGACGGCAGGTATCCTAGTGGTTAGAGTTTAGGGGCGGCAGGTATCCTAGTGGTTAGAGTGTAGGGGCGGCAGGTATCCTAGTGGTTAGAGTGTAGGGACGGCAGGTATCCTAGTGGTTAGAGTGTAGGGGCGGCAGGTATCCTAGTGGTTAGAGTGTAGGGACGGCAGGTATCCTAGTGGTTAGAGTGTAGGGGCGGCAGGTATCCTAGTGGTTAGAGTTTAGGGACGGCAGGTATCCTAGTGGTTAGAGTATGTATCCTAGTGGTTAGAGTGTAGGGGCGGCAGGTATCCTAGTGGTTAGAGTGTAGGGGCGGCAGGTATCCTAGTGGGTTAGAGTGTAGGGACGACAGGTATCCTAGTGGTTAGATTTTAGGGACGGCAGGTATCCTAGTGATTAGAGTTTAGGGACGGCAGGTATCCTAGTGGTTAGAGATTAGGGGCGGCAGGTATCCTAGTGGTTAGAGTGTAGGGGCGGCAGGTATCCTAGTGGGTTAGAGTGTAGGGACGGCAGGTATCGTAGTGGTTAGAGTGTAGGGGCGGCAGGTATCCTAGTGGTTAGAGTGTAGGGACGGCAGGTATCCTATTGGTTAGAGTGTAGGGGCGGCAGGTATCCTAGTGGTTAGAGTGTAGGGACGGCAGGTATCCTAGTGGTTAGAGTGTAGGGGCGGCAGGTATCCTAGTGGTTAGAACAGGTATCCTAGTCGTTAGAGTGTAGGGACGGCAGGTATCCTAGTGGTTAGAGTGTAGGGACGGCAGGTATCCTATTGGTTAGAGTGTAGGGGCGGCAGGTATCCTAGTGGTTAGAGTGTAGGGACGGCAGGTATCCTAGTGGTTAGAGTGTAGGGACGGCAGGTATCCTAGTGGTTAGAGTGTAGGGGCGGCAGGTATCCTAGTGGTTAGAACAGGTATCCTAGTCGTTAGAGTGTAGGGACGGCAGGTATCCTAGTGGTTAGAGTGTAGGGGCGGCAGGTATCCTAGTGGTTAGAGTGTAGGGACGGCAGGTATCGTAGTGGTTAGAGTGTAGGGGCGGCAGGTATCCTAGTGGTTAGAGTGTAGGGGCGGCAGGTATCCTAGTGGTTAGAATTTAGGGACGGCAGGTATCCTAGTGGTTAGAGTATGTATCCTAGTGGTTAGAGTGTAGGGGCGGCAGGTATCCTAGTGGTTAGAGTGTAGGGGCGGCAGGTATCCTAGTGGTTAGAGTGTGGGGACGGCAGGTATCCTAGTGGTTAGAGTAGGTATCCTAGTGGTTAGAGTAGGTATCCTAGTGGTTAGAGTGTAGGGATGGCAGGTATCCTAGTGGTTAGAGTGTAGGGGCGGCAGGTATCCTAGTGGTTAGAACAGGTATCCTAGTCGTTAGAGTGTAGGGACGGCAGGTATCCTAGTGGTTAGAGTGTAGGGGCGGCAGGTATCCTAGTGGTTAGAGTGTAGGGACGGCAGGTATCGTAGTGGTTAGAGTGTAGGGGCGGCAGGTATCCTAGTGGTTAGAGTGTAGGGGCGGCAGGTATCCTAGTGGTTAGAATTTAGGGACGGCAGGTATCCTAGTGGTTAGAGTATGTATCCTAGTGGTTAGAGTGTAGGGGCGGCAGGTATCCTAGTGGTTAGAGTGTAGGGGCGGCAGGTATCCTAGTGGTTAGAGTGTGGGGACGGCAGGTATCCTAGTGGTTAGAGTAGGTATCCTAGTGGTTAGAGTAGGTATCCTAGTGGTTAGAGTGTAGGGATGGCAGGTATCCTAGTGGTTAGAGTGTAGGGATGGCAGGTATGCTGGTGGTTAGAGTGTAGGGACGGCAGGTATCCTAGTGGCTAGAGTGTAGGGGCGGCAGGTATCCTAGTGGTTAGAGTGTGGGGACGGCAGGTATCCTAGTGGTTAGAGTAGGTATCCTAGTGGTTAGAGTGTAGGGATGGCAGGTATCCTAGTGGCTAGAGTGTAGGGACGGCAGGTATCCTAGTGGTTAGAGTTTGGGTCGGCAGGTATCCTAGTGGTTAGAGTGTAGGGGCGGCAGGTATCTTAGTGGTTAGAGTTTAGGGACGGCAGGTATCCTAGTGGTTAGAGTGTAGGGGCGGCAGGTATCCTAGTGGTTAGAGTGTAGGGGCGGCAGGTATCCTAGTGGTTAGAGTTTAGGGGCGGCAGGTATCCTAGTGGTTAGAGTGTAGGGACGGCAGGTATCCTAGTGGTTAGAGTTTAGGGACGGCAGGTATCCTAGTGGATAGAGTTTAGGGGCGGCAGGTATCCTAGTGGTTAGAGTTTAGGGACGGCAGGTATCCTAGTGGTTAGAGTTTAGGGACGGCAGGTATCCTAGTGGTTAGAGTTTAGGGGCGGCAGGTATCCTAGTGGTTAGAGTGTAGGGACGGCAGGTATCCTAGTGGTTAGAGTTTAGGGGCGGCAGGTATCCTAGTGGTTAGAGTGTAGGGGCGGCAGGTATCCTAGTGGTTAGAGTGTAGGGACGGCAGGTATCCTAGTGGTTAGAGTGTAGGGGCGGCAGGTATCCTAGTGGTTAGAGTGTAGGGACGGCAGGTATCCTAGTGGTTAGAGTGTAGGGGCGGCAGGTATCCTAGTGGTTAGAGTTTAGGGACGGCAGGTATCCTAGTGGTTAGAGTATGTATCCTAGTGGTTAGAGTGTAGGGGCGGCAGGTATCCTAGTGGTTAGAGTGTAGGGGCGGCAGGTATCCTAGTGGGTTAGAGTGTAGGGACGACAGGTATCCTAGTGGTTAGATTTTAGGGACGGCAGGTATCCTAGTGGTTAGAGTGTAGGGGCGGCAGGTATCCTAGTGGTTAGAATTTAGGGACGGCAGGTATCCTAGTGGTTAGAGTATGTATCCTAGTGGTTAGAGTGTAGGGGCGGCAGGTATCCTAGTGGTTAGAGTGTAGGGGCGGCAGGTATCCTAGTGGTTAGAGTGTGGGGACGGCAGGTATCCTAGTGGTTAGAGTAGGTATCCTAGTGGTTAGAGTAGGTATCCTAGTGGTTAGAGTGTAGGGATGGCAGGTATCCTAGTGGTTAGAGTGTAGGGATGGCAGGTATGCTGGTGGTTAGAGTGTAGGGACGGCAGGTATCCTAGTGGCTAGAGTGTAGGGGCGGCAGGTATCCTAGTGGTTAGAGTGTGGGGACGGCAGGTATCCTAGTGGTTAGAGTAGGTATCCTAGTGGTTAGAGTGTAGGGATGGCAGGTATCCTAGTGGCTAGAGTGTAGGGACGGCAGGTATCCTAGTGGTTAGAGTTTGGGTCGGCAGGTATCCTAGTGGTTAGAGTGTAGGGGCGGCAGGTATCCTAGTGGTTAGAGTTTAGGGACGGCAGGTATCCTAGTGGTTAGAGTGTAGGGGCGGCAGGTATCCTAGTGGTTAGAGTGTAGGGGCGGCAGGTATCCTAGTGGTTAGAGTTTAGGGGCGGCAGGTATCCTAGTGGTTAGAGTGTAGGGACGGCAGGTATCCTAGTGGTTAGAGTTTAGGGACGGCAGGTATCCTAGTGGTTAGAGTTTAGGGACGGCAGGTATCCTAGTGGTTAGAGTTAAGGGACGGCAGGTATCCTAGTGGTTAGAGTTTAGGGGCGGCAGGTATCCTAGTGGTTAGAGTGTAGGGACGGCAGGTATCCTAGTGGTTAGAGTTTAGGGGCGGCAGGTATCCTAGTGGTTAGAGTGTAGGGGCGGCAGGTATCCTAGTGGTTAGAGTGTAGGGACGGCAGGTATCCTAGTGGTTAGAGTGTAGGGGCGGCAGGTATCCTAGTGGTTAGAGTGTAGGGACGGCAGGTATCCTAGTGGTTAGAGTGTAGGGGCGGCAGGTATCCTAGTGGTTAGAGTTTAGGGACGGCAGGTATCCTAGTGGTTAGAGTATGTATCCTAGTGGTTAGAGTGTAGGGACTTCAGGTATCCTAGTGGTTAGAACAGGTATCCTAGTGGTTAGAGTGTAGGGACGGCAGGTATCCTAGTGGTTAGAACAGGTATCCTAGTGGTTAGAACAGGTATCCTAGTGGTTAGAGTGTAGGAGCGGCAGGTATCCTAGTGGTTAGAACAGGTATCCTAGTGGTTAGAGTTTAGGGACGGCAGGTATCCTAGTGGTTAGAACAGGTATCCTAGTGGTTAGAACAGGTATCCTAGTGGTTAGAGTGTAGGAGCGGCAGGTATCCTAGTGGTTAGAACAGGTATCCTAGTGGTTAGAGTTTAGGGACGGCAGGTATCCTAGTGGTTAGAACAGGTATCATAGTGGTTAGAACAGGTATCCTAGTGGTTTGAACAGGTATCCTAGTGGTTAGAACAGGTATCCTAGTGGTTAGAACAGGTATCCTAGTGGTTAGAACAGGTATCCTAGTGGTTAGAACAGGTATCCTAGTGGTTAGAACAGGTATCCTAGTGGTTAGAGTGTAGGGACGGCAGGTATCCTAGTGGTTAGAACAGGTATCCTAGTGGTTAGAACAGGTATCCTAGTCGTTAGAACAGGTATCCTAGTGGTTAGAACAGGTATCCTAGTGGTTAGAGTTTAGGGACGGCATGTATCCTAGTGGTTAGAGCAGGTATCCTAGTGGTTAGAACAGGTATCCTAGTGGTTAGAACAGGTATCCTAGTGGTTAGAGTTTAGGGACGGCAGGTATCCTAGTGGTTAGAGCAGGTATCCTAGTCGTTAGAGCAGGTATCCTAGTGGTTAGAACAGGTATCCTAGTGGTTAGAACAGGTATCCTAGTGGTTAGAACAGGTATCCTAGTGGTTAGAACAGGTATCCTAGTGGTTAGAACAGGTATCCTAGTGGTTAGAGTGTAGGGACGGCAGGTATCCTAGTGGTTAGAACAGGTATCCTAGTGGTTAGAACAGGTATCCTAGTGGATAGAACAGGTATCCTAGTGGTTAGAACAGGTATCCTAGTGGTTAGAACAGGTATCCTAGTGGTTAGAACAGGTATCCAATTGGTTAGAACAGGTATCCTAGTGGTTAGAACAGGTATCCTAGTGGTTAGAACAGGTATCCTAGTCGTTTTGCCACTGTTCCCCGGTAAGCCGTCCTCGTAAATAAGAATTTGTTCTTAAAACCTTAACACTTCTTAATACTTTTAGACTTTTATTCAAGTATTATTTTACTTGGTGACTTTCACATTTTACTTTAGTCATTTTCTATTAAGGTATCTTTACTTTTACTCAAGTGTGGCAATTGGGTACTTTTTCCACCGCAAGCAAACTTATAGTCTACAGTTCAAAGAGAAGGCAAAGAGGGAAGGCTATCCGTTTATTATAGCAAATGTAGATGTTGTAAATCAGCTAGTTAGCTGTTTAACTAGTTAGTTATGTTGTTGAAACAATCTAACTAGTCTTTACTTGTGATAGGAGTTTGTTCTGCTGCTGACATCTGCGTCTAAGGCCTACTAACAAACAGACTAATTGGAACCTTCCCTGTTCCCGACTGTGAAATGACACACGCAACTCACAAGGGAAACGGTACTACACTACTCTTCTGGGCCGGTACTACACTACTATTCTGGGTCGGTACTACACTACTCTTCTGGGCCGGTACTACACTACTCTTCTGGGCCGGTACTACACTACTCTTCTGGGCCGGTACTACACTACTCTTCTGGGCCGGTACTACACTACTCTTCTGGGCCGGTACTACACTACTCTTCTGGGCCGGTACTACACTACTCTTCTGGGCCGGTACTACACTACTCTTCTGGGCCGGTACTACACTACTCTTCTGGGCCGGTACTACACTACTCTTCTGGGCCGGTACTACACTACTCTTCTGGGCCGGTACTACACTACTCTTCTGGGCCGGTACTACACTACTCTTCTGGGCCGGTACTACACTACTCTTCTGGGCGGGTACTACACTACTCTTCTGGGCCGGTACTACACTACTCTTCTGGGCCGGTACTACACTACTCTTCTGGGCCGGTACTACACTACTCTTCTGGGCCGGTACTACACTACTCTTCTGGGACGGTACTACACTACTCTTCTGGAACGGTACTACACTACTCTTCTGGGACGGTACTACACTACTCTTCTGGGCCGGTACTACACTACTCTTCTGGGCCGGTACTACACTACTCTTCTGGGCCGGTACTACACTACTCTTCTGGGCCGGTACTACACTACTCTTCTGGGACGGTACTACACTACTCTTCTGGGACGGTACTACACTACTCTTCTGGGACGGTACTACACTACTCTTCTGGGACGGTACTACACTACTCTTCTGGGCCGGTACTACACTACTCTTCTGGGCCGGTACTACACTACTCTTCTGGGCCGGTACAACACTACTCTTCTGGGCCGGTACTACACTACTCTTCTGGGCCGGGAGCTTCTGCTTGCAGGACGAGTGCAGCGCACACTCCCATTGGGGGCAGGGAGGGTGAATTTTCCAAGAAGAAAAAAAAAGAGAGAAATTAACTAGTTTGAGCAATTAATTGAAATAGCAAGAGTCTCTCATGGGGACGATATGTACAGATGTAGGATCTTAATTTTAGACAGTTTGCTACAGAAGGAAAACAATCCTGTGGCAACAGGACATTTGAATTATTAATGGACATTTTTGTAGGGGTTGGTACATTTTTCTTGATGGAAAATCAAGTCTAAAATTTCAAAGTGGAAATTACAAAGTTCAGAAGCCTTTTTAAACCTCAAATACACTACAATTTCCTGTATTGCAGGACAGTTATCCTGCAACAGGGTGATCAAATTAAGAGCCTATATTTGTATATGTGTCACGGATTCCCCCAGTATTGCTGCTCATTCCTACGTCACCGCCTTCTAGGTGTCACTGAACTGGATCATCACCATCAACCCCGGACTGTTTTGTCTCATTACGCACACCTGGTTCCCATTCCCCCTGATTAGTGTGTGTATATATGTGCCCTCTGTTCCCCATTGTCCTTCTCGGTTATTGTTACCAGGTCCGTTGGTTCTGTGAGTACCTGTGCTGTTGTATCGGCTTCCATGCTACGTGCTATTGTTCCCTTGTTTTACGGGTCTCATCCCGTGTATTATTTAGAGGTTTACACCTCACTCTTTTGTTTGGGTGTAGAACATAAAACCCCCTATTACGTATTCCTATGCGTGTCTCCGATCATTATACAGCGTGACATTATGTCTCTCCATCTCAAGTATGGGTAACTGCACACGTGGAGTGTGTCTGAAAGTAGGCGTTGCAAAAGAAGTGGTTGTAAAACAACAACAACAACGATGGGTGTAAAATCAGCGCGCTGTATTGGTTAGACCGGCCATAGCAAGGTGCACCACTGTCAGCTCAATGTTTACGTAGCATGTTAATAGAATTTATGTAGCAGGTTAGGAGAATTAACCTAGCAGGTTAGGAGAATTAACCTAGCAGGTTAGAATAATTAACGTGGCAGGTTAGGACAATGAGGTTAAGGTTTAGAGTTTAGTTAAAATGCTACCGTTTGTCAACAATCGATTCATCATGCAGCACAATCAGCTACGCAAAATGGTCTTGAGTAGTAAACAAATCTGCACAATTAGCTGATTCGCTTTCCATACACCCACTTCTGTTGATCCTCCTACTTCTGTTAACACGCCCACTTTCAGACATACTCCAAGTATGCAGTTACCCATGACTCGTCCATCTTTAGCTGCCATGGGGGACCAGAGCCCTTTACTACGAATCAGGTTTGAGGAGTTAGCGAGGTGACTTAGGTCAACTCTGAGTTCAACTTGGGATAACAGGTACCATTAAAGTGGCTCACCTTTAAGCCAGGTACGTTTCTATGGCAATGAATCCTTCATAACTAACCTACTTCGGGGCAGGCTAACTCACGGCTAACGCCACCTATCCTGAATGAAGTGTCTGAGCTGCGAGTGGAAGACCAACAAAATCATGTTCCCTCCCTTTCGCAAAGATTGCGTCATCATCCCTTATTTGAAGAAGACCCCTGATTAAATATTTGATTAAACAATTTTTTCGGGGGTACATTTTTTATAAATATTAAAATACCTATCACATTACACGTGTAGTAATGACAGGATGCATAAAAGTTAAAAGAGCAGATGCTGAATATCCATTTGAGCGTGGTAAAGCTATTATTTACACTTTAAGATGGTGTATCAATACACCCAGTTACTACATAGATACAGGCGTCCTTCCTAACTCAGTTGCCGGAGAGGGAGGACACTGCTCAGGGATTTCACCATGAGGCGACTTTTAAAACAGTTACAGAGTTTAATGGCTGTGCTAGGAGAAAACTCAGGATGGATCAACAACATTGTAGTTACTTCACAATACTAACCTAAATGACAGACTGAAAAGAAGGACAGCTGTACAGAATACAAATACTCCAAAACATGCATCCTGTTTGCAACAAGGCACATAAGTAATACTGCAAGAAATGTGGCTTAGAAATGTACTTTATGTCCTAAATACAACGTGTTATGTTTGAGGCAAATCCAACATAACATATCGCTGAGTACCACTCTTCATATTTTCAAGCATGGTGGTGGCTACATAATGTTATGGGTATGCTTGTCATCGGCAAGGACTAGGGAGTTTTTCAGCATAAAAAATAAACGGAATACAGCTATAAGCACAAGCAAAATCCTAGCGGAAAACCTGGTTTAATCTGCTTTCAAACAGACACTATGTCACGCCCTGGCCTTATTATTCTTTGTTTTCTTGATTATTTTAGTTAGGTCAGGGTGTGACATGGGTAATGTTTATGTTTTGTTGGTTTTTGATGTTTATTTGGTAAAGGGGTTATGGGGTGTAAAATATGGTTTTGTGTTTAGTATAGATGTCTAGCGTTGTCTATGTTGGTGAGTGATCTAGAAGAGTCTATGGTTACCTGAATGAGTTCCCAATTAGAGACAGCTGATGTCGGTTGTCTCTGATTGGGAGCCTTATTTAGGGTAGCCATAGGCTCTCATTAATTGTGGGTAATTGTCTATGTAAGAACGTTAGTAGCCTGTATGTTTGTGCACAACGTTTGTAGCTTCACGGTCGTTTTGTTATTTTGTTAGTTTGTAAAGTGTTTTTGTGTCGTGTTCATCTTCGTTCGTGTTTAATAAAAGAAGATGGCATATTTTCCAAATGCTGCATTTTGGTCCATTAATCCGCCACACGATCGTGACAGAATTACCCACCATAGGACCAAGCGGCATGGAAGGCGGCAACAGGACATACCTACACAGGATCTCTGGAGTTGGGAGGAGGAATTGGAAGAAGATCCATGGGCACAACATGGAGAATATCGCCTCCCTCGTGAAGAGCTGGAGGCAGCGAAAGCCGAGAGGAGGCGATATGAGGAGGCAGCACGGAGACAAGGCTGGAGACCCGTGAGTACACCCCAAAAATTTCTTGGGGGGGGCCTTAAAGGGAGGGTGGCGAAGTCAGGTAGAAAACCTGCGCCTACTCCCTGTACTTACCGTGGAGAGCGGGAGTACGGGCAGACACCGTGTTACGCAGTAGAGCGCACGGTGTCTCCTGTACGCGTGCATAGCCCGGTTCGGTACATTGCAGCTCCACGTATCGGCCGGGCTAGACTGAGCGTTGAGCCATATGTCATGAAGCCGGCCCAACGCATCTGGTCACCAGTGCGTCTCCTCGGGCCGGCGTACATGGCACCAGCCTTACGCATGGTGTCCCCGGTTCGCCTACATAGGCCGGTGCGGGTTATTCCACCTCCCCGCACTGGTCAGGCGACGGGGAGCATAGAACCAGGTAAGGTTGGGCAGGCTCGGCGTTCAAGGGAGCCAGTACGCCTGCACGGTCCGGTATTTCCGGCGCCACCTCCCCGCCCCAACCCAGTACCACCAGTGCCTCCTCCACGCACTAGCTATATGGTGCGTGTCTCCAGCCCTTTACCACCAGTGTCTAAACCACGCACCAAGCCTCCTGTGTGTCCCCAGAGTCCTGTGCGTCCTGTTGCTGCTCCCCGCACTAGCCCTGAGATGCGTGTCCCCAGCCCGGTGCCACCAGTCCCGGCACCACGCACCAGGCCTACAGTGCGCCTCAGCCGGCAGGAATCTGCCGTCTGCACAGCATTGACTGAACTGCTCGTCTCCCCAGCGCCATCTGAGCCATCCGTCTCCCCAGCGCCATCTGAGCCATCCGTCTCCCCAGCGCCATCTGAGCCATCCGTCTGCAATGAGCCTGCAAAGCCGCCCGTCTGCCATGAGCCTGCAAAGCCGCCCGTCTGCCATGAGCCCACTGAGCCGTCCGCCAGACAGGAGCCGCTAGAGCCGCCAGCCAGACAGGAGCCGCTAGAGCCGTCCGTCAGACAGGATCTGCCAGAGCCGCCAACCAGACAGGATCTGCCAGAGCCGCCAACCAGACAGGATCTGCCAGAGCCGCCAACCAGACAGGAGCAGCCAAATCAGTCAGCCAGCCATGAGCAGCCAGATCCGTCAGCCAGCCATGAGCAGCCAGATCCGTCAGCCAGCCATGAGCAGCCAGATCCGTCAGCTAGCCATGAGCAGCCAGATCCGTCAGCTAGCCATGAGCAGCCAGATCCGTCAGCTAGCCATGAGCAGCCAGATCCGTCAGCTAGCCATGAGCAGCCAGATCCGTCAGCTAGCCATGAGCAGCCAGATCCGTCAGCTAGCCATGAGCAGCCAGATCCGTCAGCTAGCCATGAGCAGCCAGATCCGTCAGCTAGCCATGAGCAGCCAGATCCGTCAGCTAGCCATGAGCAGCCAGATCCGTCAGCCAGCCATGAGCAGCCAGATCCGTCAGCCAGCCATGAGCAGCCAGATCCGTCAGCCAGCCATGAGCAGCCAGATCCGTCAGCCAGCCATGAGCAGCCAGATCCGTCAGCCAGCCATGAGCAGCCAGATCCGTCAGCCAGCCATGAGCAGCCAGATCCGTCAGCCAGCCATGAGCAGCCAGATCAGTTAGCCAGCCATGAGCAGCCAGATCTGTCAGCCAGCCATGGGCTGTCCCTCAGTCCGGAGCTGCAGTCCCTCAGTCCGGAGCTGCAGTCCCTCAGTCCGGAGCTGCCATTCCTCAGTCCGGAGCTGCCCCTTACCCTGGAGCTGCCCCTTACCCTGGAGCTGCCCCTTCCCCTGGTGCTGCCCCTTACCCTGGTGCTGCCCCTTACCCTGGTACTGTCCCTGACCCTAGTACTGCCCCTGACCCTGGTACTGCCCCTGACCCTGGTACTGCCTCTTACCCTGGTTCTGCCCCTTAGTCTGGAACTGCCCCTGAATGCAATGGGGTTAATGTGGAGGGGGGTCGTTTGGAGGAGGCCTAGGAGGTGGTTAGGTACTGTGGTGACGTGGGGACTACGACCAGAGCCGGAGCCGCCACCGTGGAGGGGAGCACACCCAGACCCTCCCCTAGACTGTGTATGGTGCGCCCGGAGTTCGCGCCTCAAGGGGGGGGTTATGTCACGCCCTGGCCTTATTATTCTTTGTTTTCTTGATTATTTTAGTTAGGTCAGGGTGTGACATGGGTAATGTTTATGTTTTGTTGGTTTTTGATGTTTATTTGGTAAAGGGGTTATGGGGTGTAAAATATGGTTTTGTGTTTAGTATAGATGTCTAGCGTTGTCTATGTTGGTGAGTGATCTAGAAGAGTCTATGGTTACCTGAATGAGTTCCCAATTAGAGACAGCTGATGTCGGTTGTCTCTGATTGGGAGCCTTATTTAGGGTAGCCATAGGCTCTCATTAATTGTGGGTAATTGTCTATGTAAGAACGTTAGTAGCCTGTATGTTTGTGCACAACGTTTGTAGCTTCACGGTCGTTTTGTTATTTTGTTAGTTTGTAAAGTGTTTTTGTGTCGTGTTCATCTTCGTTCGTGTTTAATAAAAGAAGATGGCATATTTTCCAAATGCTGCATTTTGGTCCATTAATCCGCCACACGATCGTGACACACTGGGAGATTAATTCACCTTTCAGCAGGGCAATAACCTAAAACACAAGGCCAAATATACACTGGAGTTGTTTATCAAGATGACATAGAATGTTCCTGATCGGCCTAGTTTTAGTTTTGACTTAAATCGTCTTGAAAATCTATGGCAAGACTTGAAAATTACTGTCTAGCAATGATCAACAATCAATTTGACAGAGCTTGAAGAATTCATAAATAAATAATGGGAAAATACTGTACAATCCAGGTGTGCAAAGCTTTAAGAGACTTACCCAGAAAGACTCACAGCTCTTAGAGACTTACCCAGAAAGACTCACAGCTCTTAGAGACTTACCCAGAAAGACTCACAGCTCTTAGAGACTTACCCAGAAAGACTCACAGCTCTTAGAGACTTACCCAGAAAGACTCACAGCTCTTAGAGAGACTTACCCAGAAAGACTCACAGCTCTTAGAGACTTACCCAGAAAGACTCACAGCTCTTAGAGAGACTTACCCAGAAAGACTCACAGCTCTTAGAGACTTACCCAGAAAGACTCACAGCTCTTAGAGAGACTTACCCAGAAAGACTCACAGCTCTTAGAGAGACCTACCCAGAAAGACTCACAGCTCTTAGAGACTTACCCAGAAAGACTCACAGCTCTTAGAGACTTACCCAGAAAGACTCACAGCTCTTAGAGACTTACCCAGAAAGACTCACAGCTCTTAGAGACTTACCCAGAAAGACTCACAGCTCTTAGAGACTTACCCAGAAAGACTCACAGCTCTTAGAGACTTACCCAGAAAGACTCACAGCTCTTAGAGACTTACCCAGAAAGACTCACAGCTCTTAGAGACTTACCCAGAAAGACTCACAGCTCTAAGAGACTTACCCAGAAAGACTCACAGCTCTAAGAGACTTACCCAGAAAGACTCACAGCTCTTAGAGAGACTTACCCAGAAAGACTCACAGCTCTTAGAGACTTACCCAGAAAGACTCACAGCTCTTAGAGAGACTTACCCAGAAAGACTCACAGCTCTTAGAGACTTACCCAGAAAGACTCACAGCTCTTAGAGAGACTTACCCAGAAAGACTCACAGCTCTCAGAGACTTACCCAGAAAGACTCACAGCTCTTAGAGAGACTTACCCAGAAAGACTCACAGCTCTTAGAGACTTACCAAGAAAGACTCACAGCTCTTAGAGACTTACCCAGAAAGACTCACAGCTCTTAGAGACTTACCGAGAAAGACTCACAGCTCTTAGAGACTTACCCAGAAAGACTCACAGCTCTTAGAGACTTACCCAGAAAGACTCACAGCTATAATAGCTGCCAAGGGTGTTTCTACAAAGGATTTATTCAAGGGTGTGAATACGTTTTGACTTTGTTATTATGGCCAAATTGAATAGACTAACTCTGATTTGATTTGGCATGTATCATTCCTTCATTTGACATCCTAAAAGATCATTGTCCGTTTCGTTTAGACTCCCCCTCAAATGGAGGCTGTTAACAGATTGTGAATTTGATGGGAAATGGTGTCACCCGACATAAAGTCAACATCCATTCACTTCAACATGCCATAATGAAAAACACGGGCAGCCGCTGCAGTTGCATTGACTTGGTGCCATGTACTATTGTGTAATGAGCCGCTTTGATTTACTCACTCTTTGAGCCTTCGATATTACATAATGCGATGTTTCTGTCCAACCGACACTGTACCTTCGCTAGGTCTAGATAGCCCTCTCAGACTAGAAAACGATTGTCGCTAGACTAGAACAATATTATGTTGGCCTTTTACTCTGTACTCTAGTATCAAATCACCTACTAAGCTACCTGAGTGTGCAGCACTCGCCCACTACATTGTTTTCTCTTATGTTGCTGTAAATAATATCTCGCTCCTTTCTAGTTTTACAGTTTTATTGAAACCAAAAAAAGTAAAAATGCTACATTTGATTTTCATACCGACCACTCGTTGTGGCTTTGTCATGATTCTAAGAAAAGAATGAGTGAGATAAGATTGAATTAACCAAAGGATCCAGCCCTGTAATGATGATGACGACGTGACTGCTTCCTAATTAGGCGTTATTGTTTACGGTTGTCAGTGAGGAGAGGCAACGCAGCCTGTACCCAGGCCAGACCTGCGTTCAAACAACTATTTGTTTCCATTCAAACACTTTTCAGCATTTCATTGAGCCTGCCTGGAGTGCCAGATGGGTGGGGTTTGCACTTTTGGGATTATTCCAATGATTCCATTGCGTCAGGCAAGTTCAATCAAGCGCTGATAAAGCCTTCGAAAAAGAAAAACAAATTCTATTTGAGCCCAGGTCTGATTCAGCCCAGGAGGCAGCTAGGCACACACCCAAACCATGGACTTGACACCCTCCTTATGCAATGTCATTCAGATGTTGGTACTTCACATTCAAACCACATAATTACTTTGTCATTACAGTGCTGCACTGTAATCCCGTTCACACATTTACATACTGTATATTATGCTAATTAGGGTAACATTTGAATAGAATCAACATGATTATGATTAGAGTAAACCATTTTGCTTTCCTTTCAACAGGTATCTTATTGTGCACCTTGCTGATAATACTGCGTGTGTTATTTTATCAAGGTAATTTGAATGTACGTTTCAAGAATTCAGGCATGCATATGGCTTTGAACATATTGGTTTATGTCTCAAATGGCACCCTATTTCCTTTTATAATGCACTACTTTGGACTAGAGCCCTATGGGACCTGGTCAAAAGTAGCCCACTACTAAGGGAGTAGGGTACTATTTGAGACACAAACATTGACTTAACTAGACTAGAGAAGGGTTTAAAGTGTGTTTAGTCTATTGTAGCTCACGGTGGTGTAATGGAAGGTTGGTGGTCTATGGTTCAACTTTAGACTGGATTCTAGCTTTATCTGGGTATATTAAGACCAAGGCAGGAACTCAGAGTACACTTTAAAGCCACAATACTGAGTTTGTGTTTCAGCTTGTATACCAATCAATTGGAAAGGGCCATTGAACAGCGGGCGAAATCCCAGATTGTGCCTTCAAACAGACACAGAGAAAGGTGTCTGTCACGATGTTTTTTTTTCTGGTGAGTCGTTTCCCCTCCACTGTGGATCTGGTGTGCATCCCAATTGACACTCGTATATCCTATGTAGTCCACAGTGGGCCCTGGTCAGAAGTAGTGTACGGTGGGCCCTGGTCAGAAGTAGTGTACGGTGGGCCCTGGTCAGAAGTAGTGTACGGTGGGCCCTGGTCAGAAGTAGTACATGGTGGGCTCTGGTCAGAAGTAGTGTACGGTGGGCCCTGGTCAGAAGTAGTGCACGGTGGGCCCTGGTCAGAAGTAGTGTACGGTGGGCCCTGGTCAGAAGTAGTGTACGGTGGGCCCTGGTCAGAAGTAGTACATGGTGGGCCCTGGTCAGAAGTAGTGTACGGTGGGCCCTGGTCAGAAGTAGTACATGGTGGGCTCTGGTCAGAAGTAGTGTACGGTGGGCCCTGGTCAGAAGTAGTGCACGGTGGGCCCTGGTCAGAAGTAGTGTACGGTGGGCCCTGGTCAGAAGTAGTGTACGGTGGGCCCTGGTCAGAAGTAGTGTACGGTGGGCCCTGGTCAGAAGTAGTGTATGGTGGGCCCTGGTCAGAAGTAGTGTACGGTGGGCCCTGGTCAGAAGTAGTGTACAGTGGGCCCTGGTCAGAAGTAGTGCACGGTGGGCCCTGGTCAGAAGTAGTGTACGGTGGGTCCTGGTCAGAAGTAGTGTACGGTGGGCCCTGGTCAGAAGTAGTGTACGGTGGGCCCTGGTCAGAAGTAGTGTACGGTGGGCCCTGGTCAGAAGTAGTGTATGGTGGGCCCTGGTCAGAAGTAGTGTACGGTGGGCCCTGGTCAGAAGTAGTGTACGGTGGGCCCTGGTCAGAAGTAGTGCACGGTGGGCCCTGGTCAGAAGTAGTACACGGTGGGCCCTGGTCAGAAGTAGTGTACAGTGGGCCCTGGTCAGAAGTAGTAGAGGACTTTATAGGGCCATAATAATACCATTGTGCATGTACAGTATGTGTGTTCTGTAACAGCACCAGTAGAAAGAAATTGATTCCAAAATAGCCTATACCCGGTCTATCATCAATCAAAGTCAGTTTTCTCTTATTGACCAAAGTCAGGAAAAAGGCCAACCTCTCTGTGTCTATTTGAGTGAAATGGTCATTTTCAGTTATAATGCTTAATTCATCCCCCTTTAGACAGGATTCAGAAGCTTTTTAAAAAGTTGCACTAAAATGGCCTTTACTATAAATACGGCATAAAAACGCTTTTAGTTTCTATTCAGCTGCTCTTCTTCCTCAGTCTTTTAGTAACTGCTCTTCTTCCTCAGTCTTTTAGTAACTGCTCTTCTTCCTCAGTATTTTAGTAACTGCTCTTCTTCCTCAGTATTTTAGTAACTGCTCTTCTTCCTCAGTATTTTAGTAACCGGTGTTCTTCCTCAGTATTTTAGTAACTACTCTTCTTCCTCAGTATTTTAGTAACTGGTGTTCTTCCTCAGTCTTTTAGTAACTGCTCTTCTTCCTCAGTATTTTAGTAACTGCTCTTCTTCCTCAGTATTTTAGTAACTGCTCTTCTTCCTCAGTATTTTAGTAACTGGTGTTCTTCCTCAGTCTTTTAGAAGATACCTATTTTATGGGTCATCACCCTGCCACCAGTTTATTTTCTTATTTTTATCTGCGGCTGCATGGTCTGACAAAGCCAGCATGTTATCCATTTAGCTTTGCCTGATGGCCTTCTCTCTTGCTTGACCCTGAAGTACATAGAAGTAATGACATCACCCAGCACCACAGCCTATCTGTAAGTAATTATTGCAGATTGTCGAATGAGGAAAGGAAGGAAGGAAGGAGGAAAGGAAGCTTTGCAGCTCCAATTAGTTGCTCCTTATTCTCTTTCATCTGTCAGTGGGGCGTATAGAGGCTAACCTCTCCTGTACTGTCCAAGGCCAACGAGCTAGAGAGAGAGAGAGGGGAGAGAGAAAGGGGGGGAAAGGGGAGAGAGAGCGGGGGAGAGAAAAGGGGGAGATAGGGAGAGGGAGAGAGAGCGATTTGGTATTTTTTGTATTTATTATGGATCCCCCTTAGCTGCTGCCAAGGCAAAATTAAGGCAGCTAAACTCTCCTGTCCTGTCCAAGGCCAACGAGATAGAGAAAGAGAGCCTCAATCTCCAAAGTACACTTTGGCAATATGTACATTGTTATGTCATGCCAATAAAGCAAATGTAATTTAATATAATTGAGACAGGGAGAGAGAGATAGGGGGGGAGAGAGAGAGGGGGGAGATACATGTTACGCAGACCATTTGTCAGTGGTTAAACCCATCTATGGGATCAGGTTGCTGTGACCAACTGCAGTGCCACAATGGACCCTAACCCTGACCCTTCCTTAACCCCTATCCTTGACCCTTCCTTAACCCCTATCCCTGACCCTTCCTTAACCCCTATCCCTGACGTTTCCTTAACCCCTATCCCTGACCCATCCTTAACCTCTATCCCTGACCCTTCCTTAACCCCTATCCCTGACCCTTCCTTAACCCCTATCCCTGACCCTTCCTTAACCCCTATCCCTGACCCTTCCTTAACCCCTATCCCTGACCCTTCCTTAACCCCTATCCCTGACCCTTCCTTAACCCCTATCCCTGACCCTTCCTTAACCCCTATCCCTGACCCTTCCTTAACCCCTATCCCTGACCCTTCCTTAACCCCTATCCCTGACCCATCCTTAACCCCTATCCCTGACCCTTCCTTAACCCCTATCCCTGACCCTTCCTTAACCCCTATCCCTGGCCCTTCCTTAACCCCTATCCCTATCCCTAACCCTTCCTTAACCCCTATCCCTGACCCTTCCTTAACCCCTATCCCTGGCCCCTCCTTAACCCCTACCCCTATCCCTGACCCATCCTTAACCCCTATCCTTGACCCTTCCTTAACCCCTATCCCTGACCCTTCCTTAACCCTTGACCCTTCCTCAACCCCTATCCCTGACCCTTCCTTAACCCCTATCCCTGACCTTTCCTTAACCTCTATCCCTATCCCTGGCACTTCCTTAACCCCTATCCATATCCCTGGCCCTTCCTTAACCCCTATCCCTATCCCTGGCACTTCCTTAACCCCTATCCCTATCCCTGACCCTTCCTTAACCTCTATCCCTGACCCTTCCTTAACCCCTATCCCTGGCCCTTCCTTAACCCCTATCCCTGGCCCTTCCTTAACCCCTATCCCTGGCCTTTCCTTAACCCCTATCCCTGACCCTTCCTTAACCCCTATCCCTGGCCCTTCCTTAACTCCTATCCCTGACCCTTCCTTAACCCCTATCCCTGGCCCTTCCTTAACCCCTACCCCTGACCCTTCCTTAACCCCTATCCCTGGCCCTTCCTTAACTCCTATCCCTGACCCTTCCTTAACCCCTATCCCTGGCCCTTCCTTAACTCCTATCCCTGACCCTTCCTTAACCCCTATCCCTGACCCTTCCTTAACCCCTATCCCTGACCCTTCCTTAACCCCTATCCCTGGCCCTTCATCACTGTATGATTAAGGTTGTGCCTGTCCGTCTGCACGCGCCAGGCTGAGCGTATATTTTTCCTTTCTTTAATCCAGGCTGATTTTTGACAGACACAGGAGAGGATAGGACATGAGACAAAGAGGTACCATTAGAAAGAGCACCATGCTTGAAATACCTTCCCTTGCCTTGTAGATGATGATGGCGTAGTTGATTGACTGTTCAGATGCAAGAAACATTATTCTGGAAGTTGACCTTATTTCAGCAAGTGTTCTCTAAAGACCTTTTCCTAGATGATGGTACCTTATATATCTTGTAGGACAAGAGTATCAAGATCTTGCAAGATCCTCTAAGATATTAAACAAGATTGTCACCAGGGTAATTGTTCATTTTCTCATTCAGGTCTGGGTAGAGTTACCACCAAGACATACTTTTTTTTACACAGGGGCACGTGATGTCGTGCTATAAGATTTGAGTCTCACATCTCTCTGTGTGTCTGTCTGTAGCCTGGGGCCGCTGCCAAACAGCAGATGCAGGAAATGGAAACAAGTCGTCTGGTTATACGGAATGGATCCAGCTGGGCTGCAGTACAGGACAGTTCATTCAGTCACTAGAGGGTAACTAACTCAATGGGAAGAGGGAGAATTATCAATTAGAAAGAGTGTGAGATAATTGTTTATTAATAAATTAACTGATTTAGCCCAGTTATAGAAATCCAAAAACTACAGGTATCCTGACCAACACTGTTATGTGAAAATTAAGATGCAATATTGTGTATAATTCATGGTCATTTTAACACTTTTGAAGTGAAGTTAGCTTGTACAGTACAGTAGATATTGGGTCATTTCTCACCAGGTAGATTGTTTCTCTTTGAAATTAATGCATTACACATGATCCTAACTCTGGAGCTATAAATGTCATAACTTGCTCCATAATTTGTTGAGGCAGTAATGCACTAAATAATGTGCACACTGCCATAAAACCTCAACGAAGAAGAAGAAAATATAACTTGTTGCTTCATAACTTGTTGCTTCGTAACTTGTTGCTTCGTAACGTGTTGCTTCGTAACTTGTTGCTTCATAACTTGTTGCTTCATAACTTGTTGCTTCATAACTTGTTGCTCCATAACTTGTTGCTCCATAACTTGTTACTTCATAACTTGTTGCTCCATAACTTGTTGCTCCATAACTTGTTGCTCCTTTACTTGTTGCTTCATAACTTGTTGCTCCATAACTTGTTGCTCCTTTACTTGTTGCTTCATAACTTGTTGCTCAATAACTTGTTGCTCCATAACTTGTTGCTCCATAATTTGTTGCTTCATAACTTGTTGCTCAATAACTTGTTGCTTCATAACTTGTTGCTCCATAACTTGTTGCTTCATAACTTGTTGCTCAATAACTTGTTGCTCCATAATTTGTTGCTTCATAACTTGTTGCTCCATAACTTGTTGCTCCATAACGTGTTGCTTCATAACTTGTTGCTCAATAACTTGTTGCTTCATTACTTGTTACTCCTTTACTTGTTGCTTCATAACTTGTTGCTTCATAACTTGTTGCTTCATTACTTGTTGCTTCATAACTTGTTGCTTCATTACTTGTTACTCCTTTACTTGTTGCTTCATAACTTGTTGCTTCATAACTTGTTGCTCATAACTTGTTGCTTCATTACTTGTTACTCCTTTACTTGTTGCTTCATAACTTGTTGCTTCGTAACGTGTTGCTCCATAACGCGTTGCTTCATAACGTGTTGCTTCATAACATGTTGCTTCATAACTTGTTGCTCCACAACTTGTTGCTCAATAACTTGTTGCTTCATTACTTGTTACTCCTTTACTTGTTGCTTCATAACATGTTGCTTCATAACGTGTTGCTTCATAACTTGTTGCTCCACAACTTGTTGCTCAATAACTTGTTGCTTCATTACTTGTTACTCCATAACGTGTTGCTTCAAAACTTGTTGCTCCACAACTTGTTGCTCAATAACTTGTTGCTCCATAACTTGTTGCTTCATAACTTGTTGCTTCATAACTTGTTGCTCCAACACTTGTTGCTTCATAACTTGTTGCTTCGTAACTTGTTGCTTCGCTACTTGTTGCTTCATAACTTGTCGCTTCGCTACTTGTTGCTTCATAACTTGTTGCTTCATAACTTGTTGCTTCATAACTTGTTGCTTCATAACTTGTTGCTCCATAACTTGTTGCTCCATAACTTGTTGCTTCATAACTTGTTGCTTCATAACTTGTCGCTTCATAACTTGTCGCTTCATAACTTGTTGCTCCTCAACTTGTTGCTTCATAACTTGTTGCTTCATAACTTGTTGCTCCATAATTTGTTGCTCCTTTACTTGTTGCTTCATAACTTGTTGCTTCATAACTTGTTGCTCCATAACTTGTTGCTTCATAACTTGTTGCTTCACAACTTGTTGCTTCATAACTTGTTGCTTCATAACTTGTTGCTTCATAACTTGTTGCTCTTTCACTTGTTGCTTCATAACTTGTTGCTTCATAACTTGTTGCTTCATAACTTGTTGCTTCATAACTTGATGCTTCATAACTTGTTGTTTCATAACTTGTTGCTTCATAACTTGTTGCTTCATAACTTGTTGCTCTTACACTTGTTGCTCCATAACTTGTTGCTTCATAACTTGTTGCTTCATAACTTGTTGCTTCATAACTTGTTGCTTCATAATTTGTTGCTTCATAACTTGTTATTTCATAATTTGTTGCTTCATAACTTGTTGCTTCATAACTTGTTGCTTCATAACTTGTTGCTCCATAACTTGTTGCTTCATAACTTGTTGCTCCATAACTTGTTGCTTCATAACTTGTTGCTTCATAATTTGTTGCTTCATAATTTGTTGCTTCATAACTTGTTATTTCATAATTTGTTGCTTCATAACTTGTTGCTTCATAACTTGTTGCTTCGTAACTTGTTGCTTCATAATTTGTTGCTTCATAACTTGTTGCTTCATAACTTGTTGCTTCATAACTTGTTGCTTCATAACTTGTTGCTTCATAATTTGTTGCTTCATAACTTGTTGCTTCATAACTTGTTGCTTCATAACTTGTTGCTTCATTACTTGTTGCTTCATAACTTGTTGCTTCATAACTTGTTGCTCTTTCACTTGTTGCTTCATAACTTGTTGCTTCATAACATGTTGCTTCATAACTTGTTGCTCCATAACTTGTTGCTTTGTAACTTGTTGCTTCATAACTTGTTGCTCCTAATCAACAACAATGCCAATCAAACCTCATTTTATCAGAGATTGACTGATTGACCTTTAAATGATTAATAGATTAGTGCCTTAACTGTTTCTGGAACATGAGCTGAGTTTCACTCTGAAATAGGAGTCCCTAAATGTTGGCATTGCTTTCCTGGTGTTCCCTTTCATAGCATGCACAAGCCAGAAATGAAACAAAGCAGGCATCCACTTTACCTAAGCCTCCTGTATTTGATTGCCAAATACTGCTACCTATGCATTCAGTCTTGGCCTAGCCCTCTGGCTGTTGAATATTGCTACCCATCCACTCACATTAGAAGCCAAATGCTCCTGACGATGACAAGGAGGGATCACTGAAGATGACAAGGAAGAATCACTGAAGATGACAAGGAAGAATCACTGAAGATGACAAGGAGATTTCACTGAAGATGACAAGGAGGGATCAGTGAAGATGACAAGGAGGGATCACTGAAGATGACAAGGAAGAATCACTGAAGATGACAAGGAGGGATCAGTGAAGATGACAAGGAGGGATCACTGAAGATGACAAGGAGGGATCACTGAAGATGACAAGGAGGGATCAGTGAAGATGACAAGGAGGGATCACTGAAGATGACAAGGAGGGATCACTGAAGATGACAAGGAGGGATCACTGAAGATGACAAGGAGGGATCACTGAAGATGACAAGGAGGGATCACTGAAGATGACAAGGAGGGATCACTGAAGATGACAAGGAGGGATCACTGAAGATGACAAGGAGGGATCACTGAAGATGACAAGGAGGGATCAGTGAAGATGACAAGGAGGGATCACTGAAGATGACAAGGAGGGATCAGTGAAGATGACAAGGAGGGATCAGTGAAGATGACAAGGAGGGATCAGTGAAGATGACAAGGAGGGATCACTGAAGATGACAAGGAGGGATCAGTGAAGATGACAAGGAGGGATCACTGAAGATGACAAGGAGGGATCACTGAAGATGACAAGGAGGGATCACTGAAGATGACAAGGAGGGATCACTGAAGATGACAAGGAGGGATCAGTGAAGATGACAAGGAGGGATCACTGAAGATGACAAGGAGGGATCAGTGAAGATGACAAGGAGGGATCAGTGAAGATGACAAGGAGGGATCACTGAAGATGACAAGGAGGGATCAGTGAGGATGACAAGGAGGGATCACTGAAGATGACAAGGAGGGATCACTGAGGATGACAAGAAGGGATCAGTGAAGATGACAAGGAGGGATCACTGAAGATGACAAGGAGGGATCACTGAAGATGACAAGGAGGGATCAGTGAAGATGACAAGGAGGGATCACTGAAGATGACAAGGAGGGATCAGTGAGGATGACAAGGAGGGATCACTGAAGATGACAAGGAGGGATCACTGAGGATGACAAGGAGGGATCACTGAAGATGACAAGGAGGGATCACTGAAGATGACAAGGAGGGATCAGTGAAGATGACAAGGAGGGATCACTGAAGATGACAAGGAGGGATCACTGAAGATGACAAGGAGGGATCACTGAAGATGACAAGCAGAACTGCTGTTTCTGACTGCTGCTCTATAACGAGAACCAGAGAGTTTTTTAGCACAAGAGCAAGGTTTTGCGTGCTGTCATGTGACAGAGGGGCTTGTCTCTGACGAGGAAAGAGAGGCCAACTGTATCTGGCAAAGCTTCAAAGTCGGGATTGAGGAGCCTGATCTTCAAAGTCGTGACAGAGGAGCTAGATCTAGCAAGGCTTTTGAAGTCCCTGGACAGTCCCATTCAATCCTTAAACAATTCCTCTAATCACTTTGTTAAAGTCGTCTGAATGGCTCAGTTAGCTAGCATAACAAAAACAGTATCTTATCGACCA
Organism: Salvelinus fontinalis; assembly: GCF_029448725.1. Taxonomy (NCBI): domain Eukaryota; kingdom Metazoa; phylum Chordata; class Actinopteri; order Salmoniformes; family Salmonidae; genus Salvelinus; species Salvelinus fontinalis. The sequence goes on along the minus strand of NC_074694.1, from coordinate 10,911,115 downwards.
CTTATATGAGCAGGCATATTTCAAACATTTGTGCATCAAGATTAAATATACAAATGTTTATGAATGCATCTATAACAGTTTTAGATGCTAGATGCAAAGGGAGAGGCAAACTCATCCACTGCTTGTAGTTTTCAGAGGCCAGTTGCACAACTGTCATCTTGTGCTTGGCTATCATACTGAGGTACATATTCACCTCTTCTTCGGTGGACCCTGAGGTATCCACATACTTGGAGGGAAAGTTATTTTTCAACTGGGCAGGTATTTCCTAACCCCTCCTCTGCCTTCATCCATCATTAAACCACAGGAGGTTGGTGACACCTTAATTGGGGAGGATGGGCTCGTGGTAATGGCTGGAGAGGAATAAGTGTATCGGTATCAAACACATTGTTTCTTTACGTTTGATGCCGTTCCATTTGCTCCGTTACAGCCATTATTATGATCCGTCCTCCAATCAGCAGCCTGCTGTGTTACATATTACAGCCATTTGCTCCGTTACAGCCATTATTATGATCCGTCCTCCAATCAGCAGCCTGCTGTGTTACATATTACAGCCATTTGCTCCGTTACAGCCATTATTATGATCCGTCCTGCCCTCAGCAGCCTGCTGTGTTACATATTACAGCCATTTGCTCCGTTACAGCCATTATTATGATCCGTCCTCCCCTCAGCAGCCTGCTGTGTTACATATTACAGTCATTTGCTCCGTTACAGCCATTATTATGATCCGTCCTGCCCTCAGCAGCCTGCTGTGTTACATATTACAGCCATTTGCTCCGTTACAGCCATTATTATGATCCGTCCTCCAATCAGCAGCCTGCTGTGTTACATATTACAGCAATTTGCTCCGTTACAGCCATTATTATGATCCGTCCTCCAATCAGCAGCCTGCTGTGTTACATATTACAGCCATTTGCTCCGTTACAGCCATTATTATGATCCGTCCTCCAATCAGCAGCCTGCTGTGTTACATATTACAGCCATTTGCTCCGTTACAGCCATTATTATGATCCGTCCTCCAATCAGCAGCCTGCTGTGTTACATATTACAGCCATTTGCTCCGTTACAGCCATTATTATGATCCGTCCTGCCCTCAGCAGCCTGCTGTGTTACATATTACAGCCATTTGCTCCGTTACAGCCATTATTATGATCCGTCCTCCAATCAGCAGCCTGCTGTGTTACATATTACATCCATTTGTTGGTCTTTTGTAATCTGGTTCTAATGACATCACACAGTGATACTGCCTTTTTAAAAATATATCTGCCAAAAAAAGTGTTTCAGTCTGAACCTGACGTCTCCAAAGCAAAATGGAAGCCAGCAAGCCCTGCTCCTCTGAGGCTGGTTTTGTCTGTCAAAACAGGGGTCCATGTGAAGCAGGAAGACCTCAGTCCAGCAGCAGACAAAACACAGGAGATCACAAGTCTGTAGGAGAGCTGGGTCTGTCTGAAAGTAAAGTTCCCATACAGGTTCAAATACAAGAAAGGGTGTTCCGGTCATAGTTTGGAAAGGGAGGTGGATTGTTTTGTGTTGTTGACACCATTTTATAGTTCTACATTCTTGTCCTTAGATTCAGGGTCACTGAAAAAACACAAGTATCCAGGAGCTTGATAAAGGGCTAAAGAAGTAATACAATTAGATGAAAGATTATACACTGCCGCTGATACCTGGTCTCTGTCTCCTATGGGTTTGCATAATGAGAGTTAGTCCAACACTTCCTATTGAGATGTTTGTTCTACTCATATACAACTGCATTGTTTTAATAAACAGGGGAGGTGCGGAGGTGAAGGGTGGAGGTGGAGGGGAGGGTGGAGGTGGAGGGGAGGGTGGAGGTGAAGGGGAGGGCGGAGGTGAAGGGTGGAGGTGGAGGGTGGAGGTGGAGGGGAGGGTGGAGGTGGAGGGGAGGGCGGAGGTGAAGGGTGGAGGTGGAGGGTGGAGGTGGAGGGGAGGGTGGAGGTGGAGGGGAGGGTGGAGGTGAAGGGTGGAGGTGGAGGGGAGGGTGGAGGTGGAGGGGAGAGTGGAGGGTTGAATGGCACAAAAGAGGAACAGTAACTCACCTACAATATCTCGAACCACTACCCTACTACTAATACCCTTCAAGGCACTCAACAATGTGGGACTATTCTTTCCTTTCAAACAGGAAGTGGCCTCAATGTGCCTTTCCTGGTCACTACTTTTAAATGAATAATTCAATAAATAAATGGATTATTAAATGGTGTGACCGGGGTTGACTCTTTACTTTCCCACCAACATCTCCCCCCCCTCCGTGTCAACTTTTATTTCCCTCCTCCCTCGGCGGTACATAGCGTCTCCGTCCCAAATGGTAACCTATTGGCTATAAAGTGCACTGAATTTGAGCAGGGCCTCCCCTCTGGTCTTGACAGACTTTAATTACACTCCTCACCATTGACATGATTGTAAAACATGCATACAAGGGTAGTGGAGAAGTTTGTATCAAATGAAAGTGTGTGATTTCAGACTATTCACAATAATTCCCGTTTTATGTAAACGTAGGTTGTATTTTGCGGGTTATATCGATACATTATTCTTAATGCAATCTTTTGAGTCATCCTTGAAAATGAGTCGATTCTTAAAAATGTAACTGGAGTTATGTGACTCATTTTCTGTCTCTTTCTCTGCCAGTTTAATAGGAAGTGAATCAGATCACTCAGCTGCCAGAATAGATCAAACACACGCACACATCCACAGCACTGACTCCAGAGTCCAGACTCCAGAAGTTGACATTAGTGTCAATCTTCTCGAACCGTAAACGTAGGAATTTTCCATGGAACTCAGTTTAGTCCATTTTATTCTCTTCATTATCCCTCTCTTCTCTTAAAGACACGTGGCTCGATGGAGGGGTGTTATTGTCATGTATTTCCATTTCCTTTCTTCCAAAACTGGGTTTTATCATTGTGACATGATGACAGGGGAGTTAAACGAGACACTGTTTAAAATGTGTCAAAACAAAGTTTCTTTCCCCATTTTTTTCTCCCTTAGAGCAGACCTGTGATTAAAGCACAACTGTAGACTCCCTGATTAACCATAATGTCTGTCACTAATGATAATGTCTGTCACTAATGAAATATTGGTTTGTTGGGTCTTTAGTTTGTATTTCTAGTGTGACCAGTGCCTTCCATCCCTCTGTATCGCCCGCCAGGTGCATCTGGTTGGCTAATCAAGGTTGTGCCAATGATTTTTTTTTTAAGTAGAATGCTTCCTCCCATCAACAGATTGTTTTGGAAAGTTGGTGTGCATTTGGAGGATGAGAGCGACAGCACAAATCCAGAGTCTTAAAATAGTTTGTACAGTGATAACTGAAATTTACTGTCTATCGAATTTAATTCACATTTGAACGCAGATGTCGGTTGAGCTGTATCTGAAAATCCAATGACTTGACTGCGGAGACTTACTTACAGTCACAAGAGCACTAGTGAGGTTGAGGACTGATGTTGGGCGAATAGGCCTGGCTCGCAGTCAGCGTTCCAATTCATCCCAAAGGTGTTTGATGGGGTTGAGGTTAGGGCTCTGTGCAGGCCAGTCAAGTTCTTCCACACCGATCTCAACAAACCATTTCTGTATAGACCTCGCTTTGTGCATGGGGGCATTGTCATGGTGAAACAGGAAAGGGCCTTCCCTAAACTGTTGCCACAAAGTTGGGAGCACAGAATCGTCTAGAATGTCATTGTATGCTGTAGGTTTAAGATTTCCCTTCACTGGAAATAAGGGGCCTAGCTACAACCATGAAAAACAGCCCCAGACCATTATTCCTCCTCCAATAATCTGTAGAGTTGGCACTATGCATTCGGGCAGGTAGTGCTCTTCTGGCATGAGCAAAACCCAGATTTGTTAGTCGGAATGCCAGATAGTGAAGCTTGATTCATCACTACAGATAACGTGTTTCCACTTTACACCACTCCAGCCAACGTTTGGCATTGCACATGGTGATCTTAGGCTTGTGTGCAGCTGCTCTGCCATGGAAACCCATTTAATGAAGCTCCCCTGACGAACGGTCCTTGTGCTGACGTTGCTTCCAGAGGCAGTTTGGAACTCAGTAGTGAGTGTTGCAACCGAGGACAGATGATTTTTACGTGCTACGCGCTTCAGCACTCGACTGTCCTGTTCTGTGAGCTTGTGTGGCCTACCAACTTCGGGGTTGAGACGTTGTTGCTCCTAGACGTTTCCACTTCACAATAACAGCACTTATAGTTGACCGGGACCGCTCTAGCAGGGCTGAAATTTGACGAACTCACTTGTTGATAAAGTGGCATCCTATGAAGCAGCCATATTGAAAGTCACTGAGCTCTTCATTAAGGACATTCTACTGCCAATGTTTCTCTATGGAGACTGCATGGCTGTGTGCTCAATTTTATACACCTGTCAGCAATGGCTGTGGCTGAAATTGCCAAATCTACTAATTTGAAGGGGTGTCCACATACTTTTGTATATATAGTGTAGCTAGCTAGCTACCTGGTAAAAAAAATAAACTGGCTTATATTCAACTGGCTTATATTTAACGATATACATGCACTTCATACGCCTTCCACTAGATGTCAACAGGCAGTGGAAGGTGGAATGGGGTGTCTAGCTTGATCTGAGGTCGCACAAGAGCTTTTGGAGTGGCAGGTCAGGAATTTCCTTTCTCTACCAAGGCGCGCGAAGCACCTCGATATTGTCTTCTGATAAGCGTTCGGTTTACACGGCGAATATCTCCGGCTCTGATTTTATTTGATACATGTGATAATAACATCGTAAAGTAGGTTTTTTCATTAGAGTTTAATCAGATTATTCAACGTTTATTGGGACTTTTGGAGTTTTCCGTTCTTTGCGTCGGGAGAAAATGGGAACGTTATCAACATTAGCTAGCATTGTGGCGCAAATTCGACAGAAGAAAAGGACATTCTAAAACCAAACAACGATTTATTCTGGACCAAGGACTCCTTGTACAAGATTCTGATGGAAGCTCAGCAAAAGTAAGAACAATTTATGATGGTATTTCGTACTTCTGTGGAAAATGTTGATTCCTATTCTCTGCCGTTTTGGCGAGCGCTGTCTCGCAATAACGCAAGCTGTTTGTTATGGTAAAGTTATTTTAAAAAATCTAACACGGCGGTTGCATTAAGAACCAGTGTATCTTTCATTTGCCATACAACAAGTATTTTTATGTAAAGTTTATGATGAGTTCTTTGGTCAGATTAGGTGAGTGTCCAAAATATCTCTGGAGATTCTGGTGAATCGATGCTACGTATTCACAATGTATAATCAGGATTTGTAGCTCTAAATATGCACATTTTCGAACAAAACACAAGTGTATTGTATAACCTGATGTTATAAGACTGTCATCTGATGAATTTATTCAAGGTTAGTGATTAATTTTATCTCTATTTTGTCGGTTTTGTGCAAGCTATTTTTGCGGGGAGTAAATTGTGTTGTGTGTTTGGCTACTGTAGTGAGCTAATAGAAATCAATATTGTGTTTTCGCTGTAAAACACTTAAAAAATCGGAAATATTGGCTGGATTCACAAGATGTTTATGTTTCATTTGCTGTACACCATGTATTTTTCATAAATGTTTTATCATGAGTATTTAGGTATTTCACGTTGCTCTCTGTAATTATTCTGGCTACTTCGGTGCTATTTGTGATGGTAGCTGCAATGTAAAACTATGATTTATACCTCAAATCTGCACATTTTTCGAACAAAACATAAATGTATTGTATAACATGTTATAAGACTGTCATCTGATGTCGTTGTTTCTTGGTTAGTGACTAATTATATCTCTATTTGGTCGGTTTTGTGATAGCTACCTATGCGGTAGAAACATGGTGAAAATATGTGGTTGAGTCTGGCTATTGTGGTTATCTAATAGAAATACATATTGTGTTTTCGTTGTAAAACATTTTAAAAATCGGAAATGATGGCTGGATTCACAAGATATTTTTCTTTCATTTGCTGTATTGGACTTGTGATTTCATGAAAATTATATTATATGATATCCCTGTCGCGTTAGGCTAGGCTATGCTAGTCATCTTTTTTGATGAGGATGCTCCCGGATCCGGGATGGGTATCACTGAAAGGTTTTAAGCATTACGAAACTTCTATTCAATCAAATAAACCTCACGTAGCAAAAAAGCCATTCACTGGGATATGAAGGTTTGTGTCGTACATTTTTTAAATCTGACACAGCGGCTGGATTAACAAGAAGTTAATCTTTATTTTGATGTATGACACTTGTATTTTCATTAATGTTAAATATTTATATTTCTGTCATTTGAATTTGGCGCTCTGCAATTTCACCGGATGTTGTCCAGGTGGGTCGCTAGCGGAACGCATGCAGGTCAACCTCCACGGGATCGGTGTTTTAAGTAACAAGAGCATTTCCAAGAACATAGACATATCCGATATGGGCAGAAAGCTTGAAATCGTGTTAATCTAACTGCACTGTCCAATTTACAGTAGCTATTACAGTGAAAGAATACAATGCTATACAATGCCATTTTTCTGGCATTTTTCTAGAATTTTCTAGCTCACCCCATAGATTTTCCGGTGACGTAGTATCCCCATGAGTGACAGAACACTGAGCCAATCACGGCGCAACTAGAGAACAATACCAACCCCTACGCTCCGTATTTTCCGCTGGCTGCCCCCCACCCCCCCACACAGAAAGCACTGGTGGACTTGTTTACGTGCTGCTGTGCGGTTTGTTGCTAATGTTACTTTGCTACCTGTCAACGTTAAGTTTTTTAATTACCGTTTTTTTTTTCCCTCGCTCAACTTTTTTCATTAAACACTTTCACCCTGGACGCTTTATCTGGACTTGGTTCTACAGGACCTCCACCAGCCGAAGCTAAGTAGTAACATTAACATTATGCCTTCTAATTGCAGTCGCTGTACTCATAATATACAGGAGAACGATCGCCTTACGGTGAGGATAGACGTACTTAAAACGAATCATCCAGCGATCATACACTGTTTACCAGGGGGCAGGGCTACCGACATTAAAGCTGATCTGAAGATGGTGCTGGCTAAGGCTAAAACTGGCGAGTGTAGAGAGTATAGGGATATTGTTATCCACGTCGTCACCAACGACGTTAGGATGAGACAGTCAGAGGTCACCAAGCGTAACATAGCTTCAGCGTGTAATCAGCTAGAATGATGTGTCGGCATCGAGTAATTGTCTCTGCCCCCCTCTCAGTTAGGGGGAGTGATGAGCTCTACAGCAGAATCTCACAACTCAATCGTTAGTTGAAAACTGTTTTCTGCCCCTCCCAAAGAATAGAATTTGTACATAATTGGCCCTCTTTCTGTTACTCAAGCTCAAACAGGACCAAGCCTGGCCTGCTCAGAGGAGTGAGGAACTCCCTCCTAGCTGGAGGGGTGCCCTCATCTTATCTATGAACATAGACAGGTCTCTAACTTCTCTAGCTCCGCAATGAGATAGGGTGCAGGCCAGGCAGCAGGCTGTTAGCCAGCTATCCCCATTGAGACCGTGTCTGTGCCTCGATCTAGGTTGGGAAGAACTAAACATGGCGTTGTTCGCCTTAGCAATCTCACTGGACTCACTGGAATAAAGACCTCCCCCATTCCTGTCATTATTGAAAGAGGCGGTGATATCTCAACTCTCGAAATAGGTCTACTTAATGTAAGATCCCTCACTTCCAATACAGTTATAGTCAATGAACTAATCACTGATCCTAATCTTGATGTGATTGGCCTGACGGAAACATGGCTTAAGCCTGAGGAATGTACTGTGTTAACTGAGGCCTATTCTCCTGGTTACGCTAGTGACCATAACCCCATGCATCCCACAAAAGCGGATGTGTTGCTAACATTTACAATAGCAAATTTCAATTTACCCCCCAAAAATTACTGTGTTTTCATCTTTTGAGCTTCTAGTCATGGAATCTATGCAGCCTACTCAATCACTTTTTATAGATACTGTTTACAGGCCTCCTGGGCCATATACAGCGTTCATCACTGAGTTCCCTGAATTCCTATCGGACCTTGTAGTCATGACAGATAATATTCAAATATTTGGTGACTTTAATATTGACATGGAAAAGTCCACAGATCCATTCCAAAAGGCTTTCGGAGCCATCATCGACTCAGTGGGTTTTGCCCGACATGTCTCCGGACCTACTCACTGACATAGTCATGCTCTGGACCTAGTTTTGTCCCGTGGAATAAATATTGTGGAAAATAAATTTTCCTCATAATCCTGGACTGTCGGACCACCATTTTCTTACGTTTGCAATGGCAATAAATAATCTGCTCAGACCCCAACCAAGGATCATCAAAAGCTGTGCTATAAATTCTCGGACAACCCAAAGATTCCTAGATGCCCTTCAAGACTGGCGGCAAATGTTTTACTTATAAACTCGGACAAAACAGAGATGCTAGTTCTAGGTCCTAAGACACAAAGAGATCTTCTGTTGGAACTGACAATTCATCTTGATGGTTGAACAGTCGTCTCAAACAAAACTGTAAAGGACCTCGGTGTTACTCTGGACCCTGATCTCTCTTTTGACGAACAAATCAAGACTTTTTTAACGACAGCTTTTCCATCTACGTAATATTGCCAAAAATCTGAAACTTTTTGTCCAAAAATGTTGCAGAAAAATGCTTTTGTCACTTCTAGACTAGACTAGTGCAATGCTCTACTTTCCGGCTACCCGGATAAAACACCAAATACGTTTCAGTTAGTGCTGAACACGGCTGCTAGAATCTTTACTAGAACCAAAATAAATGATCATATTACTCCAGTGCTAGCCTCTGGCTTCCTGTTAAGGCTAGGGCTGATTTCAAGGTTTTACTGCTAACCTACAAACATTACATGGGCTTACATGGGCTTGCTCCCACCTATCTTTACGATTTGGTCCTGTCATACATACCTACATTACACGTACGCAACGGTCACAAGATGCAGGCCTCATTATTGTTCCTAGAATTTCTAAGCAAACAGCTGGAGGCAGGGCTTTCTCCTATAGAGCTCAATTTTTATGGAATGGTCTGCCTATCCATGTGAGAGATGCAGACTCGGTCTCGACCTTTAAGTATTTCTTGAAGACTCATCTCTTCAGTAGGTCCTATGAGTGTAGTCTGGCCCAGGGGTGTGAAGGTGAACGGAAAGGCACTGGAGCGACAAACCGCCCTTGCTGTCTCTGCCTGGCCGGTTCCCCTCTCTCCACTGTGATTCTCTGCCTCTAACCCTATTATGGAGGCTGAGTCACTGGCTTATTGGTGCTCTTCCATGCCGTCCCTAGGAGGGGTGCATCACTTGAGTGGGTTGAGTCACTGACGTGATCTTCCTGTCTGGGTTGGTGCCCCCCTCGGGTTCGTGCCTTGGGGGAGATCTTCGTGGGCTATACTAGGCCTTGTCTCAGGGTAGTAAGTTGGTGGTTGAAGTGATTCCTCTAGTGGTGTGGGGGCTGTGCTTTGGCAAAGTGGGTGGAGTTATGTCCTGCCTGGTTGGCCCTGTCCGGGGGTATCGTCGGATGGGGCCACAGTGTCTCCCGACCCATCTTGTCTCAGCCACCAGCATTTATGCTGCAGTAGTTTATGTGTCGGGGGGCTAGGGTCAGTCTGTTATATCTGGAGTATTTCTCTTGTCTTATCCGGTGTCCTGTGTGAATTTAAGTATGCTCCCTCTAATTCTCTCTCTCTTTCTTTCTCTCTTTCTCTCTTTCTTTCTCTCTCTCGGAGGACCTGAGCCCTAGAACCATGCCTCAGGACTACCTGGCCTGATGACTCCTTGCTGTCCCCAGTCCACCTGGTTAAGCTGCAGCTCCAGTGTCAACTATTCTGCCTGCGGCTATGGAACCCTGACCTTTTCACCGGACGTGCTACCTTATCCCGGACCTGCTGCTTTTCACTCTCACTCTCTCTACCGCACCTGCTGTCTCTAACTCTGAATGATCGGCTATGACAAGCCAACTGACATTTTCTCCTGAGGTGCTGATCTGTTGCACCCTCTACAACCACTGTGATTGTTATTGTTTGACCCTGCTGATCATCTGTGAATGTTTGAACATCTTGGCCATGTTCTGTTGTAATCTCCACCCGGCACAGCCAGAAGAGGACTGGCCACCCCTCATAGCCTGGTTCCTCTCTAGGTTTCTTCCTAGGTTCCTGCCTTTCTTTTTTTTCATATCCACCATGCTTCTACATCTGCGTTTCTTGCTGTTTAAAGGTTTTAGGCTGGGTTTCTGTATAGCACTTTGTGACATCAGCTGATGTAAAAATGGCTTTATAAATACATTTGATTGATTGATTGATTGACTGAGCTAGGCTGAAAAACCTGAATTTTGGAGCTGCCTTACTCAAAAAAGCAAAAAATAGAATATTTGTATGCGGCTTTATTAACTCAATGATAGTTTAAAAAAAAACATTGTTTGCAAACTGATATGTGACATATATTAATGCCAAAATAATATGCAGGTGGGGCTCTGCTCCACCTGCCCTGAATGACGGGTCGACACTGGACGCAGGCAGTATAGGAGCATCAAGTAAAAACTGACCAATAGCTTCTACCCCCACACAATCAGACTGCTGAATAGCCACCTATAGGCAGCTACCTGCTCCCCCACTCCCCCCAGAATTGCAAATATGTACAGTACCAGTCAAAAGTTTGGACACACCTACTCATTCAAGGGTATTTCTTTATTTTTACTATTTTCTACATTGTAGAATAATAGTGAAGACATCAAAACTATGAAATAACACATATGAAATAATGTAGTAACCAAAAAAAGTGTTTTAGATTTTAGATTCTTTAAAGTAGCCACCTTTTGGCTTGATGACAGCTTTGCAAACTCTTGGCATTCTCTCAACCAGCTTCTCCTGGAATGCTTTTCCAACAGTCTTGAAGGAGTTCCCAATTATGCTGAGCAATTGTTGGCTGCTTTTCCTTCGCTCTGCGGTCCAACTCATGCCAAACCATCTCAATCGGGTTGAGGTCGGTGATTTTAGAGGCCAGGTCACCTGATGCAGCACTCAATCACTCGATTTGATGAAATAGCCCTTACACAGCCTGGAAGTGTGTTTTGGGTCATTGTCCTGTTGAAAAACAAATGATAGTCCCACTAAGTGCAAACCAGATGGGATGGCGTATCACTGCAGAATGCTGTGGTAGCCATGCTGGTTAAGTGTGCATTGAATTCTAAATAAATCACAGACAGTGTCACCAGCAAAGCACCCCCACACCATCACACCTCCTCCATGCTTCACGGTTGGAACCACACATGCAGAGATCATCCGTTCACCTACTCTGTGTCTCACAAAGACACGGCGGTTGGAACCAAAAATCTCAAATTTCCTCCGGTCTTATGTAAATTGCTCATGTTTCTTGTGCCAAGCAAGTCTCTTCTTCTTATTGGTGTCCTTTAGTAGTGGTCTCTTGCAGCAATTCGACCATGAAGGCCTGATTCACACAGTCTCTGCAGCAGAGGTAACTCTGGGTCTTCCTTTCCTGTTGCAGTCCTCACGAGAGTCAGTTTCATCATAGCGCTTGATGGTTTTTGCGACTGCACTTGAAGAAACTTTAAAAGTTCTTGAAATTTTTCGAATTGACTGACCTTCATGTATTGAAGTAATGATGGACTGTCGTTTCTCTTTGCTTACATTGACTTGGCCTTTTACCAAATAGGGCTTTCTTCTGTATACCACCACTACCTTGTCACAACACAAACGATTGGCTCAAACGCATTAAGAAGGAAAGAAATTCCACAAATTAACTTTTAACAAGACACACCTATTAAATTAAATGAATTCCAGGTGATTACCTCATGAATCTGGTTGAGAGAATGCCAAGACTGTGCAAAGCTGTCAAGGCAAAGGCAAAGGCAAAGGGTGGCTAGGCAAAGGGTGGCTACTTTGTTGAATCTCAAATAAAAAAGATATTTTGATTTGTTTAACACTTTTTTGGTTACTACATGATTCCATATGTGTTATTTCATAGTTTTGATGTCTTCACTATTATTCTACAATGTAGAAAATAGTAAAAATAAAGAAAAAACATTGACTGAGTAGGTGTGTCCAAACTTTTGACTGGTACGGTATATACGGTGCCTTCGGAAAGTATTCAGACCCCTTCACTTTTTCCACATTTTGTTACGTTACAGCCATTTTCTAAAATGGATTAAATAAAAATGTTCCTCAGCAATCTACACGCAATACCCTATAATGACAAAGCGAAAAAAGGTCATGTAGATTTTTTTTGCAAATGTATTAAAAATAACAAACAGAAATACCTTATTTACTTAATTAAGTAATCAGTCCCTTTGCTAAGAGACTCGAAATTAAGCTTAGGTGCATCCTGTTTTCATTGATCATCCTTAATATGTTTCTACAACTTGATTGGAGTCCACCTGTGGTAAATCCTACGGATTGGACATGATTTGGAAAGGCACACACTCTAAATTAGGTCCCACAGTTGACAGTGCATGTCCGAGCAAAAACCAAGCCATGAGGTCCAAGGAATTGTCTGTAGAGCTCTGAGACAGGATTATGTTGAGGCACAGATCTGGGTAAGGATACCAAAACATTTATGCAGCATTGAAGGTCCCCAAGACCACAGTGGCCTCCATCATTCTTAAATGGAAGAAGTTTGTATCCCCCAAGACTCTTCCTAGAGCTGGCCACTCAGCCAAAGTGAGCAATCAGGGGAGAAGGGCCTTGGTCAGGGAGGTGACCAAGAACCAACCCGATGATCATTCTGACAGAGCTCTAGAGTTTCTCTGTGGAGATTTGAGAACATTCCAGAAGGACAACCATCTCTGCAGCACTCCACCAACCAGGCCTTTATGGTAGAATGGCTAGATGAAAGCCACTACTCAGTAAAAGACAAATGACAGCCCACTTGGAGTTTTCCATAAGGCACCTAAAGACTCTCAGACTATGAGAAACAAAATTCTCTGGTCTGATGAAACCAAGATGAACTTTTTAGGGATAGGGGGCAGCATTTTCACTTTGGATGAATAGCATGTCCAGGGTGAACTGCCTCCTACTCTGTCCCAGATGCTAATACATGCATAGTATTATTAATATTGGATATAAAACACTCTGACGTTTCTAAAACGGTTTGAATGATGTCTGTGAGTATAACAGAACTCATATGGCAGGCAAAAACCTGAGAAAAAATCCAAACAGGAAGTGAGAATTCTGAGTCTGGTCGATTTTCAACTCATCGCCTATTGAAATCCCAGTGGGATATGGATCTGTTTGCACTTCCTACGCCTTCCACTACATGTCAACAGTCTGTAGAACGTTGAATGAAGCTTCTACTGTGATGTTGAGCCGGATGGGAGCTGTTTGAGTCAGTGGTCTGGCAGAGTGCCAGGTCCTGGTTAAGCGCATTCCACATGATAGCGACTTGCGTTCCATTACTTCTATAGACACAAAGGAATTCTCCGGTTGGAACGTTATTGAAAATGTATGATAACAACATCCTAAAGATTGATTCTATACTTAGTTTGACAAGTTTATTCGACCTGTAATATAACTTTTTGAAGTTTTCGTCCGAAGTTCGCCTGGACCTTCACGAGCGTTTTGGATATGCATACTAAACGTGCTAACAAAAGTAGCTACTTGGACATAAATAATGGACATTATCGAACAAAACAAACATTTCTTGTGGAATTAGGATTCCTGCGAGTGCATTCTGATGAAGATCATCAAAGGTAAGGGAATATTTATCATGTAATTTCGTATTTCTGTTGACTCCAACATGACCGAGAAATGTTGTTTCTATCTGAGCGCCGTCTCAGATTATTGCAGGGTTTGCTTTTTCCGTAAAGTTTTTTTTTTTTTAATCTGACACAGCGGTTGCATTAAGAACAAGTGTATCTTTAATTCTATGTTAAACATGTATCTTTAATCAAAGTTTATGATGATAATTTCTGTTATTTGATGTGGCTCTCTGCAATTTCTCCGGATATTTTGGAGGCATTTCTGAACATGGCGCCAATGTAAACTGAGATTTTTGGATATAAATATGCACATTATCGAACAAAACATGCAGTATTGTGTAACATGATGTCCTATGAGTGTCATCTGATGAAGATCATCAAAGGTTAGTGATACATTTTATCTCTATTTCTGCTTTATGTGACTCCTATCTTTGGCTGGGAAAATGGCTGTGTGTTTTTTGGACTTGGCGGTGATCTAACATAATCATATGTTGTGTTTTCGCTGTAAAGCATTTTTTAAATCAGACACAATGGGTAGATTAACAAGATGTTTATCTTTCATTTGCTGTATTGGACTTGTTAATGTGTGAAAGTTACATATTTCTAAAAAATATTTTTGAATTTCCCGCGCTGTCTTTTCAGCGGAATGTTGTCAGGGGTTCCGCTAGCGGAATGTTGTCAGGGGTTCCGCTAGCGGAATGTTGTCAGGGGTTCCGCTAGCGGAACGTGTGTCCTAGAAAGGTTAACCTCTTTGGCATAGAGAGACCTGAAAATAGCTGTGCAGCAACGCTTCCCATCCAACCAGACAGAACTTGAGAAACACCCCAAATACAGGTGTGGCAAGCTTGTAGCGTCATACCCAAAGAGACTCAAGGCTGTAATCGCTGCCATAGTTCCTTCCACAAAGTACTGAGTACACAAAGTACTGAAAGGGTCTGAATACTTATGTAAATGTAATATTTCCATTTTTTTATTTTTTATTCTTAATAAATTTGCAAAAATGTCTAAAAACCTGTTTTTGCTTTGTCATTATGGGGTAAAATGTGTAGATTGATAAGGAAAGAAAACAATTTAATCAATTTTAGAATAGGGCTGTAACGTAACAAAAATGTGGAAAAAGTCAAGGGCTCTGAATACTTTCCGAATCAACTGTATCATTACTTGTATTACTGTTTCATTCAATACATTAAACATGTTAATCAGCACAGCATTATGACAGCATTTTCTAAACTGCAGAGGGGGTTCTTGCTATTATTCTGCTCCACCTATGGACATCCCCTCTGAGACATTCTGTCCCCCAACTGTTGGAGCTCGGAGCTTAAGAATTTCACTGTACCCTGTGCATGTGACTAATAAAGTCATCAAAATCTATCTAAATCTAAAGATGAATCTCAATGCATTAATAATAGACTTCATGAATTTATTTGTTGCCGACATTATGAGTAGTGGGATCGATAGATTCAATGGGCTAGAAGACTAGATTAGAAATGTATAGAGCAGGAAATGTACAAAGGAAAGTGTGTCAAAGCAAGAGAAAGGGAAAGAGATGGAAATAGGTGAAGTGTGTCAGGGTGAAATAAATAGAAAGGGATGCTGCTGATCCCTATTGCTTTAACAGTAATACCTACTGCATTCTGGGAAGACGACAAGACGTAAGACACTAAACCACAACTGCAGAAGGTAAGGCTTCTGACGAACATGTAGTAAAGAGTGGGGTAAGTTGAGCCGAGGGGGTAAGTTGAGCCACCATTGTTTCCAGAAAACCATACACAAAATGTAGCATTTGAACAAATATTTAGGAAGACGTCATCATTTCATGGAGTCTGTGAAAGTAGAAACCACATGGAAAACGTTAAGCAAGTTAGGTACAAAAAAATGATTTTCACCAAGTCAAATGAATATATTGTGTTAGAGGCTTCATGATGCTTGTATCTAAACCAAAGTAGATCATTTTAAGATTGTTCTATATGTCAGTTGAGGGTCTCTATAAGCTTTAATATGAGGATCTAAACCAAGCATCCTTGTAGCTGTGTGGGCTAATATAGACCAAATGTTTGCCTTGGGGTAAATTGAGCCAATGGTTAAGCCAAAGGGAAGTTAAGTTAATTGAAGTGTTTTCTTCCCAGGTGTAATGCAAGGCATTATCACTGGGATATGAGGTAACAACAGGGCCTGGCCGATGTTAAAGTGTTTTAAAGAGTAAAAAGTTATTGTTAGGTGTTAAGCCATGTTAAAATATGCTTAAAATGATTAAGAATTGTGTTTAATTATGTTTAGGAAATAAAGATAGACATGGTTTTATAAAGGTAGTGGTAATATTTCATTCAGTACAGAAATTTGTAGGCAGCTCAACTTATCGCATACCCGGGGTAAGTTGTGCCAAGAGACCATTTTTTGGGGGGACAACCTATGTTTTCAAAACTGTAATGTTTACATTATTTCTGATTATATCCAGGGATACACAACATCCTGAAATATATGTATTGTATATATCTTTATTAGAAACAATACTATATTTCCCTTGACAGAGTGATGCTGAATGTAATAAGGACTCAACTTACCCCACTCACCCCTACAGGGTCTCTTCAGAACACACTCTACCAGAGCTGACCCGCTGAGCTTTGACGAATTCTGTATTTTCCATATCTGCATCCCAAATACCACCCTATTCAACGCAATGAACAGAACTGCAATTGATCATTCATTGAGGTTTTATTGAAAAAAGAACAATATAATAAATCGCTTGTACAATAATAATAACAATAATATTACGAATAATATAAAAATCTGTACATTCCGTTGTTCTGCAGTACAAGTGGAAGACTCTGATACAAAATGACTGGAACAGGGAGGGCGGGGGGGGGGGGGGGGGGGGGGGGGGGGTCTGTGTACAAGAAAAGGAACGTTGTAGCCTAGGAGATAGACGTGTCACAATGCAAACTCTACAGGCTTTCAACACACCTTATTAACATGCCTGGGATACAGTACTGTTGGCTTATTAAACCATGTTCTCCAATCCAAGATTCCCTAGTAAAAACAACAAACAACTTATAATGAAAAATAAAATAATATTTGATGACAAGGCATGGCAATCCATAGACCTACTCTGGATATAAATATGAATGCATGAACAGCAACGATAGGGTACGACAGAGGGGTATATGTACTGTCTTTAATTCTCTCCTTATTTAAAGAGCCTATAGGTGAACATGTGCTCTTTTTGTGATGGCAGAATAGATTGTAAAGTACTAAGAAAAAAAAATGGATGTTTTGTTGCTTTACTTAAAAATGATTTTGAACTGAAAAAAAGGAAAGTGTTGTAACACTGTTATGTTCTGAGCATGTGCTTAATTAAAGCCCTCTCGCCTTAACTACATGTTACTTGGTCAAGTCCAGGGCCTAGGACCTGGCTTATATATGTTTACCTTTGAATATGAAAACCATGGTACAACTTTACAGAAGCCCTGGCATCATAAGAGCCATACAACTGTGTTTATCATGACTGTTACCACGGTGATATTGATTAAGTATTATGTTGTAAGAGTTCCAATTAAGGTCGAGCAACATCTATAAAATGATAACTGTAATAACACGTGTTAGAAAATAAATATTTTGTCTTGATTTTTTAAAAATTTTACTTCAAAAATACTCTACTTCTACCACTTATAACAAATGGATGAGACACATAATTCTAATAATAATAATAATAATATTTTGGCGTCTTCTGTTATCAAACCCTACAAAATGCAACAGCGTAGCAGCACTTTTTTTAACAACATTCGTATGCTAATTTTTCCTCCCTCCCTTGTCTTGTTGGTGTCGTTTGTAAAGTTCTGCTGCTCTTTCCAATACTAAAACCACCCTGCTAATTTCCTTCCAACAAACCAGCCATGTTTCTATTGATTTGACCAGCATTGAACGACCCATTAATGTATGTTACGCTGTACGTCTGTTATTAAGAGAATAACAGTACTCATTACCAACAGTACATACAACATGACTGTGTCTGCTTTGGATACGTACAGTATGGATGAATGCTAATAGTTCAGAAACATTTCTCTAATTGATCATTTGAAAGGTTTTGTCCCACTACTTTTACAATGGCTGCATAGTGTGTTTTCTCCGATAGTGTGAATGTCTCTCTACATCGAGCTACATTTCCTTGGATGTAATTCACCAAAGATCCCCAGTGGACTGCAACATGACAGTCTATTGAAAGGCTAAAACAGTTTTGCATTCACTGGAAAATTGGTGATTCCAAAAATTACAATCTCAGCAAAAGATGGAGAAAAAAACAAGGTCTCGTTACAAGGCTGTACTGTATCTTTAATTGTTTGGAGTAACATTCCAAAACTTTAGAGTACTTTGGAGCCGGGTGCCCAGGATCAATTCAAAGTGCAAATTAGCTAAATAAAAATAATATTTGGTTTTCACAGAGCAGAAGCTTTCTACATATCTCTGTTACTCTATGGGTAGGCATCTTTGCATGTTTTTCCCCCAGTTTCTCTGCAACGAGAAAGTAGAGAATTTGATTATAGCAGCATTTGTTTTATATACTAAAAGACAAAATAATAGAAATAGAACTGTTGTTCTCATCTTGTTCATGATTTGCTGGACAGATGAACAGAGAGACATGCCTGCTATTTTCAAGTCATCGTAGCTAACACCCATTCCAATATGTTATACAGATGCACATTCCTTTCTATACATAGATGCTAAAGTGATACATACATTTCATTTTCTTGTGGGAATCATTTTCAAGAACGTTTTCCTTCCTATATGCACGTGTTTCATAGTGCTGTGCTTGCTGTAATATGCAATTACATTGTTTAAAAAAAAGTTACAAGTCCCCAGCTATCCCCTTCCCACAGCAGTACCGTCGGCATGAACCTGTCCTTTACACTAGGCCCAGCTCAGCTCAATGTCCTTTACACTAGGCCCAGCTCAGCTCAATGTCCTTTACACTAGGCCCAGCTCAGCTCAATGTCCTTTACACTAGGCCCAGCTCAGCTCAATGTCCTTTACACTAGGCCCAGCTCAGCTCAATGTCCTTTACACTAGGCCCAGCTCAGCTCAATGTCCTTTACACTAGGCCCAGCTCAGCTCAATGTCCTTTACACTAGGCCCAGCTCAGCTCAATGTTCTTTACACTAGGCCCAGCTCAGCTCAATGTCCTTTACACTAGGCCCAGCTCAGCTCAATGTTCTTTACACTAGGCCCAGCTCAGCTCAATGTCCTTTACACTAGGCCCAGCTCAGCTCAATGTGCCATTTATAACAACTAGATGGGATTCTAGAATCAGAATCTTCTTCTCTGTGCGGTGGTCTGCAGTCTCTGCACAGTCAAATTTCAGATTCTCGTCTCAGGGGCCTGGACTCTAGTGGCACAGTGGCCTGCTGATGCTCTGAGTCTGACATATTGTCTGTCTGGGTTACATCTGGGCCCACGCTACCCCCGTTCCCCTCGTCCATCTCCTCTTTGTTAGTCAGCGCCACCTCGTTCTCGTAACAGAAGGAGTTGGAGCTGGACAGGATGTATTTTTTCTCGGCCAGGTCTCTGGCGCTGCACAGCGGGGTGCTGGGAACCTCATAAGTCTTATGAAAACGAGAGTAGTCCACCTTGTAGTAGCTCTTCTCCTCGAAGAGCACCGGCTCGAAGCGGTGGCCCCACAGGATCTCGCTGGCCAGGTAGGAGCTGCGGCACTGGGTGGTCATGGCCGTGGCCTCCACCATCCCTTCCAGGATCACCACGATCTCGAACTCGGACGTCTCCAGCTCTTGCTTGCTCATGTTATAGAATGGGCTGTCCTCGTCGATCTCGTGGACGATGGTGATGGGCGTCACCAGGAAGATACGGTCGACTCCGCTGTCGAAGCCCACATCAATGTCCATCTGGTCCAGAGGGATGAACTCCCCCTCTGCCGTGGTGCGTGACTTGAGGAGGTGGGCACGCACGTGGGCCTCTACCAGGTGGCTTTTTCTCAGGTTGCCCACGCGCCACATCAGACACAGCTTGTTGTCCCTCATGGCCACTGTAGCGTTGTGGCTGAACACCAGCGTCTCGTTCCTCTTCTTGGGCTTGGCCATCTTGGCCATGACGGCGCCGATGATGAAGGCGTCGATGATACAGCCCACAATGCTCTGGAAGACCACCGTGAAGACCGCCACGGGACACTCGTCGGTGACGTAGCGGTAGCCGTAGCCGATGGTGGTCTGGGTCTCGATGGAAAACAGGAAGGCTGCAGTGAAACTGCTCACGTTGGAGACGCACTTCTGGGAGTTGTTCTCCAAGTCCCCGTGGAAGATGGCGACCAGCCAGAAGACGCAGCCGAAGAACAGCCACGACAGGAGGAAGGCAAGGCAGAAGATGACAAACATCCACCGCCAGCGGATGTCTACGCATGTCGTGAAGATGTCGGCGAGGTAACGTTGGCCTTTCTCGGACACATTGATGAACTGCACATTGCAGTGACCGTCCTTCTTGACGAAGCGGCTCTGGGGTTGGTGCCGCGTGTGCACCTTGCCCTTGCCATTCCCATACCCGTTGGGCACTGCCACGGTGGCCAACTTCATACCGTTCTCCTCGGTTGACACTATGCTGTAGCGGTTGGCTCGCACACTTCCCATCACCCCGTTCTGGTGGGAGGGCTGTGGCGCTGCTTCTACTTTGGAAAACAGTCTGAGTTTCTTGAAAAAGCGTTGGAGAAACAGTTTTGAAACACTAACGGGACCAACTCAAGCAGAAAATTGGGTGGTGAAGTGAGGCGGACGGAGGAAAAGGAGGGAGGAGGAGACAAAGCCTCTCTCTCGGTCCTCGACGGCCTCTAGCTTGACTGCAACCAGGGAGAGGTCCTTGGGGTTGAGTAGTGCTCTCTCATCGGGCAGCCTGGCCTCACCAATGACGTATGCTGAGATGAAAAGAGAGAGAGAAAGGTTTTAGACTTGCTGATGAGATATGATACATGAAATACCACCAACTGTCATGAATGATTATTTCAATATCCAATCGATTACTCTGTCGTGTGTGAAGCCTGAGAAAACAATCACATACTGTATACCCAAGGTCAAGAACAAGCACGTCTCCTCATGCCAACAATATTTCATTCAGTTATGACAACAGTCATATTTAACCCCTAACCTGGCTTCTCCACTCTCTACTGAGAGAGTTCAGGGAGCAATGGGAGCGATGTCCCACCGATGGTAAGTCACAAAGCATACTTGTTTTTTGTTGCCCACAGTGTCGAAAAAGATAATTTCCTGTTGGAATGTGGGTTGCGGTGTCTCTACGGGATCACGTACACTCATGGTTTCTTTGGATCCCCCCCCCCCCCCCCCCCCCCCCCAGGTTGACCGTTACTGTTTCTAAAAAATACAAATAAAAGGATAAATGCTAACTGATCATGCTCAGACGCACGTATAACCATTGCAATTTCGTATTTCTGGGGAACAACAACAGACAGTACATTACTTTGTAACATGGAAGAGGAAATACCAGTCCTGTTAAAAGCAGAAAATTAACGATTTCCTTCAGTTTAATACTCCTTTACAAGTAGACCTGTCACTTCCACTCTGTGAAGAGTCTTACTGTCTGTCACAGCAGCCTGTTTGTCAAACTGCACGGTGCGTGGACCAATCCTACTGCCACATTACCCACTGGTGCGTTCTTAATATCCATTTTCACATACCTTGCTAATCACAACCTTGGAAAGATGGAAAATGTTTTGTTGCTTGAATGTAAGCTACTGTACCACATCACTTGGCCAACCGACCAAACGGGATCTTTTCTTTGAATGTCACTTATTAGGGTTCTGGAAACTCTCTATAGCTCAAGATGGGTTTTTCTGGTTGTAATGAGGTACTTTAATGGGGTGTCAATTGTACAGAAATAACAGTTATTCCATTTTCTGTGTCTCTTGATTATATTCATGTTTGTGGAGACTTTCCGATTAGTGATAACTTGACTTAGGACATACAGAGACCTTGATGAAAAGGTAGTGTGTGTCAACTAGACAAATGAGAAAGCCAAAACAAAACCATACAAAGCAAGACGACACGGAGGTCCAAGGGAGCGGCGTAGGCAGTCAGTGTGTTGGTATGGGACACAGGCTCGGTTCCATTTCTCACCCTAGCCACTTCTCCTAGCACCTGCCACTAAGGTTCACAGACCTACATGCATAGAAACATACATTACATTACATTACAGTCATTTAGCAGACGCTCTTATCCAGAGCGACTTACAGTAGAGTGCATACATTTGTATTATATTATTTTTTTTTACATACTGAGACAAGGATATCCCTACCGGCCAAACCCTCCCTAACTCGGATGACGCTATGCCAATTGTGCTTTGCCCCACGGACCTCCCGGTTGCGGCCGGCTGCGACAGAGCCTGGGCGCGAACCCTGCCCAGCCTGGGCGCGAACCCAGAGACTCTGGTGGCGCAGATAGCACTGCGATGCAGTGCCCTAGACCACTGCGCCACCCGGGAGGGGTGGCGCACGTATATTACACTGAACTGAGTTACAATTCATATAAGGAAATCAGTCAATTTAAATGAAGTAAATATGCCCTAATCTATGGATTTCACACGACTGAGCAGGGGAGCAGCCATGGGTGGGCCTAGTTCCAATCAGAATGAGTTTTTGCCAACAAAAGGGCTTTATTACAGACAGAAATACTCCTCCGTTTCATCAGCTGTCTGGGTGGCTGGTCTCAGATGATCCTGCAGGTAAAGAAGCCGGATGTGGAGGTCCTGGGCTGGTGTGGTTACACGTGGTCGGAGGTTGTGAGGTCGGTTGGACGTACTGCCAAATTCTCGAAAATGACATTGGAGGCGGCTTATGATAGAGAAATGAACATTCAAATCCCAGCCAACAGTTCTGGGTGACATTCCTGCAGTCAGCATGCCAATTGCACGCTCCCTCAAAACTTGAGACATCTGTGGCATTGTGTTGTTTGACAAAACTGCACATTTTAGAGTGGCCTTGTATTGTACCCAGCACAAGGTGCGCCTGTGTAATGATCATGCTGTTTAATCAGCTTCTTGATATGCCACACCTGTCAGGTGGATGGATTATCTTTGCAAAGGAGAAATACTCACTAACAAGGATGTAAACAGAGAAATTAGCTTTTTGTGTACATGAAACCTTTTGGAGATCTTTTATTTCAGCTCATGAACCTCTCGTTCTCTCAAACAGAGTATTAGTGAACATAAAAGTTCAATCAGGAGAAACGACAGTCGCAGTACATTTTAATGACCTAAGGCATGACATTTCTACCTTTAGATTTTGTGGCACAGAGAAAGTTAAGATATCAGACAGGGGAGGTGATATTAATAATACTCTGAGTAAAAGAGAATGTTTTGGGATTTTCACCCTCCAGACATTATTTCCTAAAGGACTTAATGATGAAATGCCTATGTATGTTATGTTGTGAATTTGAACATGAATTATGTCCCTATTTAAGATTACACTGATGTTTTTCGTACGATGTACCCAATGATTAATGAAAACTTGCTATGTTCTCATTGTGGTTTTACAGACGTGTTTAATACGTCTTATTACACACTTTATTTGAATATTTATGAAATGTATATTGTTATATTTGGTAGCACTTTTTTTTTTTCCTTCGCCTCCAACCCCTTTCCATGTGTGGAACGAATGTGGTTGGGGCAGGGTCTACATAAGGGTGCTATTTTCTGACGAAGGCCGTGAGGCCGATACGTAAGCTTATTAAAGATCAGTGATACTATCAAGAGCAGTGTGCGGTATCATTTTCCATTCATTTCAGCTCATGGAACATGGAACCAACGCGAAATGAATATGAAACATACATGAATGTGAACACAGTCTCTCTCTCTCTCTCTCTCTCTCTCTCTCTCTCTCTCTCTCTCTCTCTCTCTGTACTTGAGTACAGCAGCATAGCTTGTTGACTCACAGAGTCCTCTGGGACTTCATATTCTCTCAGCAGCATAATGGCTGTCCTGTGAGGATTCTGTCTCTGGCACTACAGAAACACCACTCATTAGAGAGAGCCCTGCCTGCCTGTGTCTGAAGTGTTATACATGTTCTAGGCCTCGCTGTCCTAGCAACCAACCATGGTTGCAACGAACACTGTGAACTCTTCTGTTATGTTTTTTTTTAGGGGGGGTGGGGTTATATCCAAAAAATGTGTTTAGATTGTTTAAAAAATACTTTTGGGAGATTTGGTGATATGAGAGTCAGTGATGAAAAGATATGTGAGTGCGTGAGGAAAATATATGGAATATATTTGTGTTCTTTAACATGTAAAGGTGAAGAAATAGCTATTCTTATTGTCCTTTAACATTAAAAGGATAAGATATTGCTTTTCTTCTTGCTCCCTTGCAAAACTGAAATCACCAAATATAATGATTTTGACTCGTGAAACGTGAATAGATATGAGTAGACTACAGTCTCTGTTAAGTCAATTTACAAACATTTCTCTAGTATGTAGACTGCCTTCAGATATTTCCCTTCATGTTTGTAAAAATGGTTTATAGAGTGGTATCTGCAGTATCAGCTCCTAGAATATGTCCTTAACTCGCTCTTATTAAATTGGATCTCAAATAGCATGTTGGTGGTGAGTAGAGTCAGGAGGAACTCTGTCATCAAACATGGCCACTATTTTGGGAATTTGGGGAATGCTGGATTGTTGACAGTAATTACTTATTAGACATGCAAAGTCAGTCTGCATCTCAACCTCTCCTCAATCAACACCAGTGAGGATGACTGTGCAGTTTACACAGCACATGATTCATATGAGCTTTTCCCGCCAACTAAATAAGTCTCTTTCCAACTTGTACTAATCTGTTTTCTGACAGAGTGACGTGAATAGAAATTGATATGGCTATGTTTTGTTTGTTTTTGGGGGGTTGAGAGGACACTTAATGGAAAATGATTACAGACATGTTGAATTTTTGTATTGTCTTTTAGTAACATCAATAGATGCTAAATTCCCATCTGTTGCCATGACACCATGATAACAGATTGGAAAAGCATGACTGCTTATTGTTCTGTTATAGCCCCTTTTTTTGATCGGTGGGATAATTATGTTCTGTGGAAAATTGAATCCCTCTGATCTTTGATTGAATTAGTTCTGCTGGACTGGCCTAATCTGAGAGGTGTATATACGGTGCCAATATTCACACTGTGTAAAACGATGTCATGGTTGAAGTATCCTGCAGAAAAGGACCTTACAGACTTTAAGGTAACTCCCTGACCCGCTGCCAGCGCACAGTCATTTACGGTCACCTTGAGGATGGTCTTTGTCGCAGTTACCTCTGGGCCATACAAAAAAAAGCTATGTCTCATCTAGGACTACCATTTAAAATGTCCAGTGGAGTCAAAAAACGTGAGTTTCCTGTTTCATATATACATATATTTCAACACTATGAGGCTGGAATAATAACTGTGAATTTGTCAAAATTATGATAATGCCTTTTAAGTGTAAGAGCTGCTTGAAAATACATTTCTGTCTGTTTTGGTGGAATGGAGTTTTGGCCTGCCTGACAAATGAGTTAATAGACCAATAAGAAGGAGTTCCAAACCTTTCTGCCAATAACAGCTAGTCTTCAGTTTTCCCCTCCCCACTCAGACTACTCCCAGACAGTCTTAGGTAAATTATTGCTTGAGAAATTGCTCTTTGCTATGAAGCTAGTTTTTGTTTATTTTTGATCATTTCAATTGAAAACAATAGCAGTAAGGTACCTAATTGTTACCCAGTAATGATTTGATATTGAGATAAAAACGGTTGCATTGGACCTTTAACATAGAATAAAGTATGTGGCTCCAGACTCCAAGCAGCACTCGAAATGTAGCACATGCCAACGAGAAATGCGAACAGGTGCGGGCTAAAAAACGAGAACCGACTGAGTGATGCAATCTCTCATACATCGTTCAAACATTCCATCCATACCGTTATAATTGTACATGAATGTACGTTTACATGGGAAAAAGATATACGAATAAAACTGATTGCATGACAAATTGTAACTTTTGGGATGTTTCAGCCTATGTTTGTGAGCAGCGTATTACAACATAACTGTATGAATCATCCGACGCATTAACATGGCATGTTTTTGCACTTAAATTGTATTATTATGGATTTAAACAGGTTGATGAAATGATATGCATTAATAAACAATAAAAAGTCCTGCTCTGCAAGCTTCTAGCCACAGTGGGTATGACTTTGTCTGAAAGTCGGCGCAGCGCATCCATTCAATGGAGCGACTGTCCAAGTGCAACTGTGCCAATATTCTCAAATATATAAAATAAACAGTAGTCTATGTTATGCAAAGTCGTCATCTTCCCCACACGTTTGATACGAATTGCTACAAAGAGGTTGTTAAACCTTACCTGTTGCACATTTATAGACCGGGACAAAATCAAAAGTTAGTTGAAATTAGATTCCAGAAGATATGTCCGCTATTAAACACTTTGCAAAGCGTTTGTTTCTGTTTTGGAGTAATGTTGCCTTCTTGTTATGATGACAGCGAGAACTGAAACTCACTCATGTCAATGAAATGACTGGTCTTAATAATGTGCTTGGCGAATAGTTCTCCATGGCAATTTAAATAGCGTATACCGGCATGCTCCGCCTTCTGGACCCTACCCAGCCAATAGTATTACAGAGAGGAAGAACGCGTTGATGTAGGCTGATACATTTACACTGACGTATGAAACCGTGTGAGTGAAAATTCATAGGCTACAAACCGCAAGTAATGTTTTGGGAGACACATGTCAGGGGTTTGGATAGGAGGGTCATGCGTAACAACAAATGTGTTGTTTTTAGCGGTGCTTATTCATATTGATGATCGATTGTTCGTTTTTGGGTTGCCTGGGGCGGGGATGTCATCTCATTTTAGGCAGAACACAGGAACATAATTTCACCCTAAGGGTAGATTTTTCTAGTCTAAAAAGGGGACAAGTTATATATTTCAACCTCTCCCCGACCCAGTCTGTAATACCTACATGTTTCAAGCAGACCACCATAATCCCCGTGCCCATGAACGCCAAGGTAACCAGTCTAAATGACTACATGAAGTTGATGCAAAGAGTCAAGATTTGCAGTGTTGACCCTTCTTTTTCAAGACCTCTGCAATCCGCCCTGGCATGCTGTCATTTAACTTCTGGGCAACATCCTGACTGATGGCAGCCTATTCTTGTATAATCAATGCTTGGAGTTTGTCAGAACTTGTGGGTTTTTGTTTGTCCACCCGCCTCTTGAGGATTGACCACAAGTTCTCAATGGGACTAAGCTCGGGGAGTTTCCTGGCCATGGACCCAAAATATCATGTTTTGTTCCCCGAGCCACTTATTTATCACTTTTGCCTTATGGCAAGGTGCTCCATCATGCTGGAAAAGGCATTGTTCGTCACCAAACTGTTCCTGAATGGTTGGGAGAAGTTGCTCTCGGAGGATGTGTTGGTACCATTCTTTATTCATGGCTGTTCTTAGGCAAAATTGTGAGTGAGCCCACTCCCTTGGCTGAGAAGCAACCCCACAGATGAATGGTCTCAGGATGCTTTACTGTTGGCAAGACACAGGACTGATGGTAGCGCTCACCTTGTCTTCTCCGGACAAGCTTTTTTCCGGATGCCCCAAACAATCGTAAAGGGGATTCATCAGAGAAAATGACTTTACCCCAGTCTTCAGCAGTTCAATCCCTGTACCTTTTACAGAATATCAGTCTGTCCCTGATGTTTTTTTGAGAGAGAAGTGGCTTCTTTGCTGCCCTTCTTGACACCACCATCTTTGAAATGCAAGAGAAAGGCCATAATGTATTATTCCAGCCCAGGTGCAATATACATTTTGGCCACTAAATGGAGGCAGTGTATGTGCAAAGTTTTAGACTAATCCAATGAACCATTGGATTTCTGTTCAAAATCTTGTATCAAGACTGCCCAAATGTGTCCAATTTGTTAATAAAAAACGTTTTATGTTCAAAACGGTGCACTCTCCTCAAACAATAGCATGGTATTCTTTCACTGTAATAGCTACTGTAAATTGGACAGTGCAGTTAGATTAACAATAATTTAAGCTTTCTGCCCGTTAAGACGTGTCTATGTCCTGGGAAACTTTCTTGTTACTTTCTTGTTACTTACTACAACCTCATGCTAATCGCATTAGCCTACGATAGCTCAACCGTCCTGTAAAAACGTTAAAGTACAACTTAAGTTTTTTTTTGTACAACTTAAGCTTTTAAAACATTTTTTTACAACAATTTACAGTTGAAGTCGGATGTTTACATACACTTAGGTTGGAGTCATTAAAACTTGTTTTTCAACCACTCCACAAATTTCTTGTAAACAAACTATAGTTTTGGCAAGTCTGTTAGGACATCTACTTTGTGCATGACACAAGTAATTTTTTCAACAATTGTTTACAGACAGATTGTTTCACTTATAATTCACTGTATCACAAATGAAGTGGGCCAGAAGTTTACATACACTAAGTTGACTGTGCCTTTAAACAGCTTTGAAAATTCCATAAAATTATGTCACGGCTTTAGAAGCTTCTGATAGGGTAATTGACATAATTTGAGTCAATTGGAGGTGTACCTGTAGATGTATTTCAAGGCCTACCTTCAAACTTAGTGCATCTTTGCTTGACATCATGGGAAAATCAAAAGAAATCAGCCAAGACCTCAGGAAACACAATTAGAGTCTGGTTCATCCTTGGGAGCAATTTCCAAATGCCTGAAGGTACCACCTTCACCTGTGCAAACAATAGTACACAACTATTATCACCATGGGACCACGCAGCGGTCATACCGCTCCTAGAGATGAAAGTACTTTAGTGCGAAAAGTGCAAATCAATCCCAGAACAACAGCAAAGGACCTTGTGAAGATGCTGGAGGAAACAGATACAAAAGTATCTATATCCACAGTAAAACGAGTACTATATTGACATAACCTGAAAGGCTGCTCAGCAAGGAAGAAGCCACTGCTCCAAAACTGCAATAAATTTGCCAGACTACGGATTGCAACTGCACATGGGGACAAAGATCGTACTATTTGGAGAAATGTCCTCTGGTCTGATGAAACAAAAATAGAACTGTTTGGCCATAATGACCATCGTTATGTTTGGAGGAAAAAGGGGGAATCTTGCATGCCGAAGAACACCATTCCAATCGTGAAGCAAGGGGGTGGCAGCATCATGTTGTGGGGGTGCTTTGCTGCAGGAGGGACTGGTGCACTTCACAAAATAGATGGCATCACGAGGAGGGACAATTATTTTCATATATTGAAGCAACATCTCAAGACATCAGTCAGGAAGTTAAAGCTTGGTCGCAAATGGGTCTTCCAAATGGTCAATGACCCCAAGCATACTTCCAAAGTTGTGGCAAAATGGCTTAAGGACAACAAAGGCGAGGTATTGTAGTGGCCATCACAAAGCCCTGACCTCAATCCTACAGAAAATTAGTGGGCATAACTGAAAAAGCGTGTGCGAGAAAGGAGGCCTACAAACCTGACTCAGTTACACAAGCTCTGTCAGGAGGAATGGGCCAAAATTCACCCAAAATTCAAACTTGTGGAAGGCTACCCAAAATGTTTGACCCAATTTAAACAATTTAAAGGCAATGCTACCAAATACTAATTTAGTGTATGTAAACTTCTGACCCCCTGGGAATGTGATGAAAGACATAAAAGCTGAAGTAAATCATTCTCTCTACTATTATTCTGACATTTCGCATTCTTAAAATAAAGTGGTGATCCTAACTGACCTCAGACAGAGAATATTTACCAGGATTAAATGTCAGGCATTGTGAAAAACTGAGTTTAAATGTATTTGGCTAACGTGTATGTAAACTTCCAACTTCAACAGTATATTTTTGACTACTTTTACTTCCCTAAATTCCTAAAGAAAATAATGTACTTTTTACTGCATAAATTTTTCCTGACACCCAAAAGTACTTGTTACATTTTCAATGCTTAGCAGGACAGGAAAGTGGTCCAATTCACTCACTTATCAAGAGACCATCCCTGGTCATCCGTACTGCCTCTTATCTGGAGGACTCACTAAACACAAATGCTTCGTTTGTAAGTGATGTCTGCGTGTTGTGGTGTGCCCCTGGCTATCCTCAATTTTTTAAATGTTTATTTATCTCTTTATTTATCTTTTTCTCAAGTAGTATTTTTCTGGCTGACTTTCACTTTTTCTTGAGTCATTTTCTATGATGGTATCTTTACTTTTACTCAAGTATGACAATTGGGTACTTTTTCCACCACTGGCTATTACTTCAACTACCTCGTACCCTGGCACATTAACTCTGTACCTGTACTCCTTGTATATAGTCTCATTACTACCTCGTACCCTGGCACATTAACTCTGTACCTGTACTCCTTGTATATAGTCTCATTACTACCTCGTACCCCTGCACATTAACTCTGTACCTGTACTCCTTGTATATAGTCTCATTACTACCTCGTACCCCTGCACATTGACTCAGTACCTGTACTCCTTGTATATAGTCTCATTACTACCTCGTACCCTTGTCCATTAACTCAGTACCTGTACTCCTTGTATATAGTCTCATTACTACCTCGTGCCCTTGTCCATTAACTCAGTACCTGTACTCCTTGTATATAGTCTCATTACTACCTCGTACCCTGGCACATTGACTCGGTACCTGTACTCCTTGTATATAGTCTCATTACTACCTCGTACCCCTGCAAATTGACTCGGTACCTGTACTCCTTGTAAATAGTCGATTTACTACCTCGTACCCTGGCACATTAACTCAGTACCTGTACTCCTTGTATATAGTCTCATTACTACCTCGTACCCCTGCAAATTGACTCAGTACCTGTACTCCTTGTATATAGTCTCATTACTACCTCGTACCCCTGCACATTGACTCAGTACCTGTACTCCTTGTATATAGTCTCATTACTACCTCATACCCTTGTCCATTAACTCAGTACCTGTACTCCTTGTATATAGCCTTGCTAATGTTACCTATTGTTTTATTATTTTCTATTCTTATTTGCAAATGTTCTTACTTTTTAACTCAGCGTTGTTAGGAAAGGGCTCATGACTAAGTATTTCACGGTAAAGTCCACACCTGTTGTATTCGGCGCATGTGACAAATATATATTTTTTAGATTTGATAAAACTCCTAAATTTGCTTCACTTTTCAGGCAACAGGCTACTGTTACTGTCCCAGAGTAAAGAGTTGTTAAAAACTATTGAAATGGCTTCATAAGTGCCCATTAACGGATCTGATACACCACTCCATCCCACCTGAAATTATTACCCTACACAGGGGCAGACTGGCCATCTGTCAGTTCTGGAAAATGCCAAAGGGGCTGGACCATCTTTTAGTTGGGTTGGCTGTTCAAAATGTACAACAAAAAAATATATAAAACATTTTTTTAAAGGGATATGGGCGATAGCTTTTGGGCCTGTTAAGATTTTTTTAATGATTTTTGAGCAATTTCTCTGTTGTCATAATAAAATATAATGAGCATTTACGTGATCAGTGGCCAATGGCCAGCTCCCCTACCAAGATGAGCCGGCCTGGTTTTCTGATTGGCTGAGCTGGTCATGAATTCACATTCAAAGTCGAACGTGCATCAGCAGAGACCCACTCTGATTCTCTGTTATCAGACAGTAAAGATCATTGATCGTAAAAAAAAAAACTGAACGGTTAGAGAGACCAACAACAAAAGCCTCTTAAGTCCGACATTTGAAATTAACAACTTATTTTTCTAAAAGTTCTGTCTCTGCTGGTCCGAGTGTTGTGACAAAACAATGCACAGACAGAAAACAGAGAAAGACACACATTGACACAGGCGTAGCCTACTTATATTTCATTTGATTTATTTAACCCTTTATTTTACCAGGTAAGTGGGCTGAGAACACGTTCTCATTTACAGCAACGACCTGGGGAATAGTTACAGGGGGAGAGGAAGGGGGATGAATGAGCCAATTGGAAGCTGGGAATGATTACGTGGCCACGATGGGATGAGGGCCAGATTGGGAGTTTATCGGGGACACCGGGGTTAACATCCTTACTCTTACAATAAGTGCCATGGGATCTTTAATGACCTGAGAGAGTCAGGTCACCCGTTTAACGCCCCATCCGAAAGACAGCAACATACACAGGGCAATGTCCCCAATCGCTGCCTACTGCTGCCTGTTCATATTTTGGCTGTATAGCATGTGAAATAGTAGGTGCATTTACACTTAATTAGGGAAGGGGGGCTTCTGGGAACACTTATGATAGACACTAACATTTATGGGCTACAGAGCGGCGCAGCTGTCTAAGGCACTGCATCTCAGTGTAAGAGGTGTCACTGCAGTCCGTGGTTCAAATCCAGGCTGTGTCACAACCGGCCGTGATTGGGAGTCCCATAGGGCGGCACACAATTAGCCCAGTGTTGTCTGGGTTTTGCCGGTGGAGGCCGTCATTTTAAATAAGAATTTGTTCTTACCTGAGTTGCCTGTAATAGCCTGAAAATTAATTGCACTGAATTAATGCATAATAATTGTTAAATAATCCTGTTAAAAGTCTGTGTATTTACATTTCTTCATCAGTGTTTGTTTGTTTCTGAATCTCAATCTCTTCAGCCAGCAAGGCAAGGTTCTGAGTAGATGAAATGTAGTGAACGCTGGTGTCGGGTTACATTAAATATAACACGCCATTGGAGGATGGAAAGTCCCGCCTAAAATTTGATTTGCCCATCGGAGGGCCAGTCACTTCTTGGCATAAGGACACGCATATGGATACTGTCAAACGAAGCACAACGATGGAAATCTATCTGCATCCACAGAAACTAGTCCCATCGTTCTATGATAAACACAGAAGGTTTAAAATCGAATTCAAAAGAAGAATAATAGAGAGTCTGCCAGTTGCTTAATGTTTTGACTGTATATGTAGCCTAACAAACACTTAGCTAAGTGGGCAGAGGGGAGCACATGACAGGAATCCATTTGCAATATTAAGCAGTTAGGCTGTTATAAGTTAATATAAGTCAATGGTCAATCTATATTGACATTTATTCAGTGACAGACAGGCAGTGTGGTCCCCTGGCCTTCTGGTGACAGAGTGACAGACAGGCAGTGTGGTCCCCTGGCCTTCTGGTGACAGAGTGTCAGACAGGCAGTGTGGTCCCCTGGCCTTCTGGTGACAGAGTGACAACAGAAGAGAACAAGGAGAATCACAGAGTGACAGGCAGTGTGGTCCCCTGGCCTTCTGGTGACAGACAGACAGACAGACAGGCAGTGTGGTCCCCTGGCCTTCTGGTGACAGAGTGACAGACAGACAGGCAGTGTGGTCCCTTGGCCTTCTGGTGACAGAGTGACAGACAGACAGGCAGTGTGGTCCCTGGCCTTCTGGTGACAGAGTGACAGACAGACAGGCAGTGTGGTCCCCTGGCCTTCTGGTGACAGAGTGACAGACAGACAGACAGACAGACAGACAGACAGACAGACAGACAGACAGACAGAGAAGATACAGAGACTGACTGCACAACAAGGAGGCAAGAGAGGCCCAGTTATAGTGGTGAGTTGTAACTCCAGTGGGGGTTTTACATGTTGTATTTGTCTTAAACATGAGCTAGTTAAAAAAGAAGGAGGACCGTGTTTCACCGTCACTGGTAAAGTGAAAGTTGAGAAACGCTGTACTATAGTGTTCTGCCTATGTTATGTGGGCGCATTGATGTGAGCTTGGTTTGGATAAAATGCCACGGCTGAATATTTGTCCCAGTCTGCCCCTGGCCTTACATGTGTGCTCTCAATAAAATATACACTGACTGTACAAAACATTAGGAACACCTTCCTAATTTTTTGACCTCAGAACAGCCTCAATTTGTTCAGGGCATTGACTCTACAAGGTGTCGAAAGGGTTCCACAGCTGGCGTACGCTCTAATAATAGCAGGTCCTATATTTAACTGTCTGAACGTGAGTTCTGAGTTGGTTGTTGGCGCGCACAATATGTTTGCTTTTCATGCCCCGTTTACAACTACAGGAGTCAGACAGACGGTCAGTTTACAACTACAGGAGTCAGACAGACAGTCAGTTTACAACTACAGGAGTCAGACAGACAGTCAGTTTACAACTACAGGAGTCAGACAGACAGTCAGTTTATAACTACAGGAGTCAGACAGACAGTCAGTTAACAACTACAGGAGTCAGACAGACGGTCAGTTAACAACTACAGGAGTCAGACAGACAGTCAGTTTACAACTACAGGAGTCAGACAGACGTCAGTTTACAACTACAGGAGTCAGACAGACAGTCAGTTTACAACTACAGGAGTCAGACAGACGATCAGTTTACAACTACAGGAGTCAGACAGACGGTCAGTTTACAACTACAGGAGTCAGACAGACAGTCAGTTTACAACTACAGGAGTCAGACAGACGATCAGTTTACAACTACAGGAGTCAGACAGACGGTCAGTTAACAACTACAGGATTCAGACAGACAGTCAGTTTACAACTACAGGAGTCAGACAGACAGTCAGTTTATAACTACAGGAGTCAGACAGACGGTCAGTTAACAACTACAGGATTCAGACAGACGGTCAGTTTACAACTACAGGAGTCAGACAGACGATCAGTTTACAACTACAGGAGTCAGACAGACGATCAGTTTACAACTACAGGAGTCAGACAGACGGTCAGTTTACAACTACAGGAGTCAGACAGACGGTCAGTTTACAACTAAAGGAGTCAGACAGACAGTCAGTTTACAACTACAGGAGTCAGACAGACAGTCAGTTTACAACTACAGGAGTCAGACAGACGGTCAGTTTACAACTAAAGGAGTCAGACAGACAGTCAGTTTACAACTACAGGAGTCAGACAGACAGTCAGTTTACAACTGCAGGAGTCAGACAGACGGTCAGTTAATAACTACAGGAGTTAGACAGACGGTCAGTTAACAACTACAGGAGTCAGACAGACGGTCAGTTTACAACTACAGGAGTCAGACAGACGATCAGTTTACAACTACAGGAGTCAGACAGACGGTTAGTTTACAACTACAGGAGTCAGACAGACGGTCAGTTTACAACTACAGGAGTCAGACAGACGAACAGTTTACAACTACAGGAGTCAGACAGACAGTCATGCCACTCCGGGCCACAAGGTGGAGAGCACGAGACTGACATTGGAACATGATTGGCTCCCACATGAGCTCTCCTCTGATGCTGTGTGGAGGAAGTATGAGTGAGCAACGTGGAGACATGTCTTATCTAGAGCCACTTACAGTGAGTGCATGAATCTTAAGATACATAGGTGAGACAACAACATATCACAATCGTATCAAGTACATTTACACCACATGTTATATGTCTTGGACAATATTGTAGTTTTTTTATAGATTTATTATGCTCTGAAGAAAACATTATACTCCCCCAATGACATTATTGCATTAAACATCCCTGTAAATCAAAGCAAGTGAAAGGCACGTGCAGAGTCAGTGTGATCAGCTTGCTGTAAGTCCAAGTTCCCTTGTCATTCAGTGCCTTTGTTCTTACAGACAAATCCCAAAAGCTCTGACGAAGGCCGTGTGGCCGATACGTAAGCTTATTAAATATCGGTGATACTATCAAGAGCAGTGTGCGGTTTCCTTTTCCTTCTTCTTACAGACATAGACCAGACACACCAGATGCCAAGTGCTGTACTGCCACCAATGCCACGGAGCTGGGTACTGTAAATGCCAGGTATTGGGCTGCGGTGTGTATCCAGTTGGCAGACGAATGCCAGACTAACAGGCGTTTACACCACAACGATCACAATATGTCCCTAAATAAAAGTTTACACACCCAATTACAGGTTACCTACTGCAACTAAAGACTGAGTAACAGACTGGTTTAATGCTGATGTTCCTACAGTAACATATTAAGTAACAACATCTCAAGGATGATCAATGGAAACAGGATGCACCTGAGCTCCATTTCGAGTCTCATAGCAAAGGTTCTGAATACTTACGTAAATAAGGTATTTTTTTTATTTTTTATGTACATTTACAAAAATGTCTAAAAACTTGATTTTGTTTTGTCATTATGGGGTATTGTGATGTCATTACGGGGTATTGTGATGTCATTATGGGGTATTGTGTGTAGATTGATGAGGACATTTTTTTATTTAATCCATTTCAGAATAAGGTTGTAACGTAACAAAATGTGGAAAAAGTGAAAGGGTCTGAATACTTTCCCTAAGTAACAACGTAACGTGAGTCATGAATGTTACTACATGCTGCATATTCAAGAATCTGAGCCCAGTTTTTGAAAAGATTTCGCCTATCGGTTAGAATTAAATGCATAGAAATATAATGAACGGAGTGGACGAATCAATGTCTTGATAGGGATATCCGTTCTATTCGTTATATTTCTATGCATTTTATCCTAGCTGACAGGCGAAATTCAGCTTGATAATAAAATAAAAATACCGGGCCTTGATGATTGATTTGTCAATGATGAAACTACCAACAACAAAACACCACCACCACTATCATCAGTATATCTACATTTAGTGCAAATGATAAAAGTAAGGAATAGGGATGTTTAATTGATCAATGTATGTTTTTAAAAGTCCCCTACAGTCAAAATCAAGTTTTCCATGGAATTTGGATGTTATTTGGATGAAACCAGATCAAAGTAGTATGACTAAAGCATGAAAAATGACTGTTGCTTCTACGTTGATGAAGTGTAATCATAAAGTCACTGGTCCCCTTCCCCATGTCAATCACTTGGATTCAGGAGGCGGGATTACCACCAGCCTTTTGTGACATCACAAAAAGCCTCTCATTTTAATACACCAATGGGCAACATCTTATTCTCTTACCTAATTTAAATACCTACAGCCTTGTTATCAACATGGCAGAAAGCATGTTCTCAGAGGGGCATTGTTTTACAGAGCTAGTTAACTAGTCTACTGGTGCCAAAATGTCACTGCAGCTTGTCAGCAAACAGAGTTAGATGGTTCCACTATTCATCTAAGGCAAAGATACTTACAGGTTTCCACTTTCATCTGTGTCTGGTGTTAGATAGTAGATGGATAGCTTTGTCTTCAGCCAGCATAAAACAAACACAGGGGGGAGGGTTGCCCAAAACTCAGACACAGTCGTCATGTCATTACATCAAGAGACATGCCAAACGGAAGAAATGCAAACTTCTTGACATCATTGATAGTCATGATATATGAGCATTGTCTGACACACACACACGCACACACACACACACACACACACACACACACACACACACACACACACACACACACACACACACACACACACACACACACACACACACACACACACACACACACACACACACACACACACACACACACACATACAGTTGAAGTCGGAAGTCTACATACACTTAGGTTGGAGTCATTAAAACTCGTTTTTCAACCACTCCACAAATGTCTTGTTAACAAACTATAGTTTTGGCAAGTCGGTTAGGACATCTACTTTGTGCATGACACAAGTAATTTTTCCAACAATTGTTTACAGACAGATTATTTCACTTATAATTTACTGTATCACAATTCCAGTGGGTCAGAAGTTTACATACACTAAGTTGACTGTGCCTTTAAACAGCTTGGAAAATTCCCGAAAATGCCTTTGAACAGGGTATGGTAGCATGTGCCAGGTGCAACGGTTTGAGTCATGAACTGCAAAGCTGCTG
This sequence comes from Salvelinus fontinalis, assembly GCF_029448725.1. Classification (NCBI taxonomy): domain Eukaryota; kingdom Metazoa; phylum Chordata; class Actinopteri; order Salmoniformes; family Salmonidae; genus Salvelinus; species Salvelinus fontinalis. The sequence continues at coordinate 10,873,767 of NC_074694.1, read as the reverse complement.
GGTTTTTCACTCTCAACTGTTTCCCGTGTGTATCAAGAATTGTCCACCACCCAAAGGACATTCAGCCAACTTGACACCACTGTGGGGAACATTGGAGTCAACATGGGCCAGCATCCCGGTGAATTAGGTAACGGTAAATTAGTCTAGTTAATCCAGCCAGCTATCTAAACTTGTAGTAATCATGGTTGAATTACCGACCGAGCACGCAGGACACGTGCCCAGGAGCCCTGACCTCCAGGGGGCCCTCATTGATTTTGTTGTTTTTAGATTGATAAGTTAGTCTAGCCATCTTAATGGGCCCCCATTGATTCTGTTGTTTTTAGATTGATAAATTAGTCTAGCCATCTCAATTGGGCCCCCATTGATTTTGTAAGTCACTCTCACTCAGATATCATACTAACCTGGCATAAGTCAGGGCTATGCAACATTTTGCTTAGGGCCCCCAAGAGGCTTTCTGGGTATGGATGTGGATGTGCGAACGCAGACCTGCGAGCCACTATGGCCCCGCATAATGCGTGCCCCCCCCCCCCCCCCCACTTTCCATCAAAACAACTCTCTTCTTCTCCGCTAGGATACAAGGATTGCAGGCATGTGCTTTGTCAGTGGCTGTGATGTAGCGTTCAGCAAGGGGTTGATGGACAGTCCAGAATAACGAATGAAATGGAAGGCGGGACATCCTAGCTTCAAATAGTGTCAGATTTCACAGCCTGAGTCACAAGCTAAAGAGATATACTCCCGAGTCTGTGGGAACTCGGCTATTGCTGAATGCAAGAAATGTCGATATACGTGTACACAGATACATTTTTGAGCAGATTTCTTGGTTGGGACCTGTACTCGACCCATGCTATCTCCCTTTTAAGGGACTATAATAATATATAATATATGAATTTAGCAGACTCCTTCTAAGTGGCTAACCTGTGCAGAATGCCTGTCTGCTCTTACTGTTGCCTGTGAAAACATTGTCAATTGTCCATGAGTTCATTTCTATTTTATTCTATTTTACCTTTATTTGACCAGCTTAGTCTCATTGATATTAACAATCTATGTTATTTTTTATTTTATTAGGATCCCCATTAGCTATTTCGTAAGCGCCAGCTACTTTTCCTGGGGTCCACACAAAACATGAAACATGACATAATACAGAACAATAATAGACAAGAACAGCTCAAGAACAGACCTACATCAATTTGAAAACGGCACACATAGCCTACATATCAATACATACACACAAGATATCTAGGTCCAATAGGGGAGAGGCGTTGTGCCGTGAGGTGTTGCTTTATCTGTTTTTTGAAACCAGGTTTGCTGTTTATTTGAGCAATATGAGATGGAAGGGAGTGTGTTGTCAAAAAAGCAGAGCATCTTTCTATTATGGATAGACCTCTCCCCATCTCCCCAACCATTGAATCTATATGTTTTGACCATGACAGTTTACAATCTAAGGTAACACCAAGGATTTTAGTCACCTCAACTTGTTCAACAGCCACACCATTCATTACCAGATTCAGCTGAAGTCCACCCATTCCAAAACAGACTGCAGCTCTTCGTTAAGGGTTTCAGTGACTTCATTAGCTGTGGTTGCTGATGCGTATATGATTGAATCATCAGCAAACACGGACACATATGCTTTTTTAATTGCCAGTGGCGGTTCACTGACAAATGTAGAAAAAAGTAGAGGGCCTAGAGAGCTGCCCTGCGGTACACCACACTTTGCATGTTTGACATTAGAGCATCTTCCATTAAAGGAAACCCTCTGAGTTCTATTAGATAGAAAGTTCTGAACCCACGATAAGGCAGAGGTTGGAAAGCCAGAAAACATACGTTTTCTCAACAACAAGTTATAGTCGGTAATATCAAAGGCTGCACTGAAATCTAATCCTCTTATTATCAATTTGTTTCAACCAATCATCAGTAATTTGTGTCAGTACATGTCGAGTGCCCCTCTCTATAAGCAGGCTGAAAGTATCTTGTTCATTTGTTTACAAAGAAGTAGCATTGTATTTGGTCAAACACATTTTTTTCCCAACAGTTTGCTAAGAGCTGGCAGAACTAGTAAAGGCCGCTTTACCACTCTTCGGTAGCGGAATGACTTTGGCTTCCCTCCAAGTTGTCAATGCCAGGAGGTTTGTCATCATTGATCAATAACAATAATTTTTTCACCTCTCCCACACTAACTTTACGAAATTGAAACTGGAATTGCTTTCCTTTCATTACAAGTTTTTTCATGCATGAGTACGATGGCCCACTGTTGGAGTACACTGTTGGAGTACACTGTTGGAGTGCAACGTATTTGTCTTTCTGCCCATCATTTCATTTCCATCATTCTTTCTATCATTGATATTGGCTTCATAATACAGTTTCTTCTTCTTTTTGTTGAGTTTAGTCACATCATTTCTCAATTTTCAGTAAGTCAGCCAGTCAGATGTGCAGCCACTCCTTTTGCCCCATCTCTTTCAACCATACAGTTTTTCAGTTCCTCATCAATCCATGGAGTCATAACAGTTTCTTACCACGTGCATGTTTATCAAAAATTGGAAGAAGAAATTTCATATATGCATCAAGTCCAACATCTGGATGCTCCTTATTAATCACATCAGACCAACAATATCTTTTACATCATCCACAGCAACATCTTTTGTATGATCTCTTATATACTATTTTAGGCCCAGCATTTGGAACATTGGTTTTCGTGGACAAAGCCACTATGTTGTGATCACTGCATTCAACGGTGTACGGACACAGCTTTAGAACAAAGTTATACAGTGTTAGTTAAAAATGTGACCAATACTTGTGGATGATCTTGTTCCTGTGGTGTTTGTAAACACCCTGGTAGGTTGGTTAATAACCTGAACCAGGTTACAGGCACTGCTTGCTGTGAGAAGCTTCCTCTTGAGCAGACAGCTTGATGAAAACCAGTCAATGTTTAGGAAAGACGAGACCGAAATAGCAGCACACAAAGTTGCAGACACATTTAAAACATAAAACACAAAGCACTACAGTTAAAAAAAAATCTATTTACACATTGAACAGCAAGATGGTTTGGGAAAGTGTGGTAAAACTAGCAGTCAAAACATTGACAGCCCCCTACTTCGTTTTATATCATAGAGTTTAACGTGGCTTTAAACTCATTTTCCATTATACAATTTAACCTATTAAGCTTTAAACTCATTTAAAGAGCCGAGCTCCTGTAATTTCAGGGCCTTTTGAAACTTGTTACAAGCGGAAGGAGCAGAGAACCGGAAAGCATTTTCACCTAGCTCTGTACGGGGCCTTTGGCACAATCAACAAAACACAGTCATGTGAGCGCAGGCGATAGTTTTCATTTGTCTGCTGGACAATGTAGTTACACAAGTAAAATGGGAGCTGTCTCAATATGGCCTTATAAATAGAAACGTACCAATGACTTCATATGCGAAGAGCTAAGGAAGACCAGTCCACTCTCATGTAGAGGGTACAATGATGAGTGAGGGCTTTGGAGTTAGTAACAAACTGCAGTGCTCCGTGGTACACAGTCCAGCATACGTAATGACATCACAGGGTACACAGTCCAGCATACGTAATGACATCACAGGGTACACAGTCCAGCATACGTAATGACATCACAGGGTACACAGTCCAGCATACGTAATGACATCACAGGGTACACAGTCCAGCATACGTAATGACATCACAGGGTACACAGTCCAGCATACGTAATGACATCACAGGGTACACAGTCCAGCATACGTAATGACATCACAGGGTACACAGTCCAGCATACGTAATAACATCACAGGATACACAGTCCAGCATACGTAATGACATCACAGGGTACACAGTCCAGCATACGTAATGACATCACAGGGTACACAGTCCAGCATACGTAATGACATCACAGGGTACACAGTCCAGCATACGTAATGACATCACAGGGGCTTACATGTACAGGATATCACCAGACTCAATTACAGGTAAGAAAGTAGTGGAAACAAGCCTCTTTCTCGCTTCTAATGAAAAACATGACTTAATACCAAAATAAAAACTTGAGCTTAAGCTTTTTCACAAGACCTATGATGTTTAAAGGTGAGACATTCATCTATCAAGAAACCCAAGTACAATACGTACAATGTGTGGTTTAAAGGTGAGACATTCATCTATCGAGAAACCCAAGTACAATACGTACAATGTGTGGTTTAAAGGTGAGACATTCATCTATCGAGAAACCCAAGTACAATACGTACAATGTGGGGTTTAAAGGTGAGACATTCATCTATCGAGAAACCCAAGTACAATACGTACAATGTGGGGTTTAAAGGTGAGACATTCATCTATCGAGAAACCCAAGTACTTCTTAGTTGCTAGTCTTTCTATTTGTTTGTCCTGCACATTGACTTTATGTGGAAGAGTCTGAGGTTTCATCTTAGATATCGTGAAAACAATCAACTTTGTCTTTTCAGCATTTGAAAGCAACTTCAGCGTACAGAGCCTGGACAATAGTAAAGGCAGACTGCAATGGCCATGTTTCTGAATGACCATTGGCCAGTTACAATGAAATTGTGTTGGTATTGCCATGTCAGCAGAACATCTACGTCAGAATGGGGTTCCTTGGAATACACAAATGTCCTTGGTCCTCGCAAACTGCTGCGATAGTAGCAACCGTGGCTGCATGTACCTCAGGTTCTGTGGTGCCGTTTACCAGTTCCACAGTCACCATCGGGGGTTTGCAATTAATGCTTGGGCGATTGGGGTGTGGGGAGTGGAGCGGGGAGTGGAGCGGGGAGTGGAGCGGGGAGTGGCGCGGGGAGTGGCGCGGGGAGTGGCGCGGGGAGTGGCGCGGGGAGTGGCGCGGGGAACGCCGAAGCTTAATTTGATCGTACTCTTCTGCGCTGACCTCCGGAACCAGGACCTTAGCAGTGTGGTGGAACATGGAGTAGTCTACCTTGTAGTATTTCAGGTTTACATTCAGCATATCTTGGAACAGATGTCCCCAGTGAATCTCGTCGGGTGTGTAGGAGGTGCGAGTCTGGTGCAGGATGCCCGTCGAGTCGTCCGTGTAGGTGAAGGACACCACCAGCTCAAAGTCGTCTTTCCGAAGATCCTCCAGGCTCATGCGGTAGAGTGGAGTACCGGGCTCAATAATGTGGAAGATAGTGGTTGGTATGGCTAAAAGAATATCACTCTGTTTGATTTCCAGGTCCTTGTAGTTGATGTCCACCCTCCCAGTGGCGTGCATGGTGGGGCGGAAGATTTGAGCACGAGCCGTCCCCTCCACCATGTGGTGCTGGCGGAAGTCCCCGATCCTCCATGACAGGCACAAACGGCCATTTCGCAAGTTGATGACAGCGCAGTTGCTGAAGCCTACCGTCTGCGTCAGTTTCCGTGTCGATGCCATCTCTGCCACAGCGATACCGATGACAAATGTATCAATAAAACAGCTGATGACATCTTGCACGGTTACGACGATGATTGCCACCATGCAGTTCTCTGACATCCCTCTAAAACCATAACCGATTGTGGTCTGGGTCTCCAGTGAGAATAGGAAAGCCGCGGTGAAGTCCCTCACCTCGTACATACAAGGGGCGTTAGTAGGGTCCTTAATGTCGCCGTTAGCCAGGGCGATCACCCAGTAGAGGATGCCGAAGAAGAGCCAGGAGAGGGTGTAGGAGAGGGTGAAGATGAGGAACATAACTCTCCACCTTATCTCCACCAGCGTAGTAAAGATGTCGGTGACGTACATGAGCCACTCCTCAGGAACATGGCGGAACAGGACATTGCAGTTGCCATCTTTGCGGACGTAGCGACGCTTCTTGTGCTGGTATCCGATCTCGGACTTCACGGCGATCAGGGGAGTGGTGTAGGCGTCGACAGAGGGATCAGAGGGACTAATCTCTGTGTAGTCATTGTTCATCCTGTAAGATCTGGGAAGAAGACAGGACAGGAAAATAATGTTTATTGGTTTTATTATCTGCTGTATAACACTGAACATGTCACTGTTATGAATTGTAGTCTTTAGATTAGGTGGACAACCCGTGATTTGGTTCTGGATTCTGAGATTCTGAATTGTAGTCTTTAGATTAGGTGGACAACCCGTGATTTGGTTCTGGATTCCGAGATTCTGAATTGAGAATTATGTACCAGAACATTGAAATCAAACATATTCACCATCATTCAGAATACATATTTTTACTTGAATTTTGTGGCATTTGAAGGACACCAGTTTTGTAGCAGCACACTCCTCCAGATACAACCACATTGTTTATTGGTGGGTCATAGGAATTTTGAGTGAGTGGATTTGGGTTGGGTGTTTGTGTGTTAGGGAGGAGAATGCTTATAGGGAGAGGTTGTGCCATTCCATCATAATGATGGAATGTTTCGGCGATTGGAAACCACATGATGGTGAGTTGGGAGACTTTCCCTCTGAGGTTCACTGGTAGTGAACTGTATTTAGACAGGGAACAGTTGAGTTGAGATGAGATTTGGTCTCTCTCTGTTTATTACCAAAAACGGTGTCTTGAGGGAGAGACAACATGCACAGACAGACATCAAAAAATGCACACACACACACACATACACACACACACCAGTGAATTCATTACATTCCATCACATTTTCCACACTCTCTTATGATAAGGAATAACATACGAAAGTTTCAAAAAGAATTGACACTTATATATTAATTGCACTTGAAGGGACTGCTTATTTTTCATGTTTTCCCTGACCTTGCCTTGTCTGTTTTCCCCACTTGGAAGAAGTGCTTTTCAGCTGGACTGAATGACTAGGAAATGGAAAATCCTGCATGTGTACGTACACACAGTGGAAAATAATACCTCTTTTTACTTTTTTTTTTTTTTTTTACAGTTTGATTTATGTTGACCAATGTTTTTATACATGAATTAGGATATGATATACAGCTTGACTGCCACTTTATCGCCCATATCTTTTTAAACCTTAGTCAAAAAGGCTCTTCAATGTGGTTCACCTAGCCACAACTAGCTTGCCCGTTTTCCACCGGCTTTTACTACGGTTATTGCCGGGCCGAGGAAGTAATTAGCAACAATGTCTGCCATGTATCAAACAGATTGGCACCCTATTCCATTTGGGACACAGCCAATCTCCGACCGCTCCTGTCTTGAATGTCCTCACCCAGATG